>NC_063363.1:30029071-30057636 GCF_021869965.1 Rhincodon typus | reverse complement strand
TGTAATCTCTTCCCGCAGTCTCAGCCCAGGCTCTGTTCCGGTCTCAGTGTTAATCTGCGGGCATTCTCTCAGTGCAGGGATCTTGTGATGTCTGTGATGAGAATACTACTTTTTTTCCCCAAAGAGGTGGATTGTAGCATTCGTTAATGTACATTTCCAGTGTGGTACTGCAGTGGAAATGACTGCAGGCTGTCCGATCAGCAAAAAGCAATGGGGGGACACTTATACTCAAAGATTTTATATAGTAAAAAAAAGAGATTGGGATGTACACATGGGGTGAAGTTAGAGCTGAGAATTTCAGAAAGAAAATGTCTTCCAAAAATATTATTCTCAAATAACTTTGTTTTTAATATTCTTGTAATTGTTTGTTATGGAGACATTTATAAACACAGCACAAACGTAACATGATTTTTCAGCATTATTTATTGTGAATCAGGTTGCCACTAAAAACCAAGTCACACCAGATTGAGCAGAGTGTGGGTTTTTAACAGTGATGTGAGAAGGCAAAAGAGGAATTTTTTGCTGCATTTAACTTACTTTTTATTCATTCATGGGACATGGACATCGCTGTCTAGGCCAGCACTTATTGCCCATTCCTAGTTGCTCCTTGAGAAGCTGGTGGTAAGCTGCCTTCTTGAACCGCTGCAGTCCACGTGCTGTAGGTTGGCCCACAATGGCTTTGGGGAGGGAATTCCAGCATTTTGACTCAGTGACAGTGAAGGAGCAATAATATATTTCCAAATCAAGCTGGTGAGTGGCTTGGAGTGCAGGTGGTGGTGTTCCCATGTATCTGATGTTCGTATTCTAGATGGAAGTGGTCGAGGGGTTGGAAGATGCTGTCTGAGGAGCTTTGGTGAATTTCTGCATGCATCTTGTAGATGGTACACACTGCTGCTACCGAGCATCGGTGGTGGAGGGAATGGATGCTTGTGGTGTAGTCTTAAACAAGTGGGCTGCTTTGTCCTAGATGATGTCAAGCTTCTTGAGTGTTGTTGGGGCTACGCTCATCCAGGCAAGTGGGGAGTATTCCATCACATTCCTCACCTCTGCCTTGTAGATGGTGAACAGACTCTGGGGAGTTAGCAGGTGTGTTATTTGCTGCTGTATTGCTAATGTCTGACCTGCTCTTGCAGCCACTGTTTTTATGTGGTGAGTCCAGTTCAGTTTTTGGTCAATGGTAACCCCTAGGAAGTTGATCATGTGGTTTCAGTGATGGTAACATGATTGATATTTCAAGGAGCGGTGATTAGATTGTCTCTTATTGGTGATGGTGATTGCCTGGCATTTGTGTGGGATGAATGTTACTTGCCACTTGTCAGCCAAAGCCTGGATTTTGTCCAGATCATGTTGCATTTGAACACAGACTGCTTCAGTATCTGAGGAGTTGCAAATGGTGCTGAATATTGCAATCATCAGTGAACATCCCCACTTCTGACCTTATGATGGAGGGAAGATCATTGCTGAAGCAGCTGAGGATGGTTGGGCCGAGGACACTACCCTGAGGAACTCCTGCAGAGATGTCCTGGAGCTGAGATGACTGACCTCCAACAAGCACAACCACCTTCCTATGTGTCAGGTATGACTCCAACCACTGGAGCATTTGCCCCCTGATACCCATTGATTCCAGTTTTGCCAGGGCTCATTGATGCCACATTCAGTCAAATGCAGCCTTGATATCAAGGGCTTTCACTCTCACCTCACCTCTGGAATTCAGCTCTTTTGTCTATGTTTGAACCAAGGCTGTAATGAGATCAGGAGCTGAGTGGCCCTGGCAGTACCCAAACTGGGCGTCACTGAGCAGGTTATTGCTGAGCAGGTGCTGTTTGATTTTACTGATGATCGAGACGAGACTATGAGGCAGTAATTGCACAGGTTGGATTTGTCCTGCTTTTTGTGTACAGGACATACCTGGACAAGTTTTACATACCCGGACAAGTTTCCACTTGCCAGTGTTGTAACTGTACTGGGAGAGCTTAGCTAGGGGAGTGGCAAATCCTGGAGCACAGATTTTCAACACTATTGCCAGAATGTTGTCAACGCCCATACCCTTCGCAGTATCTAGTGCCTCCAGCTGTTTCTTGATATCATGTGGAGTGAATCAAATTTGCTGAAAACTGACATCTGTGATGCTGGGGACCACTGGAGGAGGCTGAGATGAATTATCCACTCGACACTTCTGGCCGAAGATTATTGCAAATGCAATAATTGTCTTATGTGTTGAGTTCTTCCATCATTGAGGATGGGGATATTTGTGGAGCCTTCTCCTCCAGTGAGTTGTATAATTGTCCACCACCATTCATAATTGTATGTGGCAGGACCAGCAGAGCTTAGATCTGATTCATTGGTTGTGGGATCATTTAGCTCTGTCTATCATTTGCTGCTTATGCTGTTGGCCACACGAGTAGTCCTATTTGGTAGCTTCACCAGGTTGACACTTCATTTTTAGGTATGCCTGATGCTGCTCCTGGCATACCCTCCTGCTCTTTCCATTGAACCAGCATTGATCCCTGGTTTGATGGTAATGGTTGAGTGGGGGATATACCGGGCCATGAGGTTACAGATTGTGCTGGAGTACAATTCTGCTGCTGTTAATGGTCCACAGTGCCTCATGGAATCCCAGTCTTCAGTTGCTAGATTTGTGCCAAGTCTCTCCCATTTAGCATGGTAATAGTGCCACACAACACGATGGAGGTTGTTCTCAATGTGAAAGCAGGACTTGGTCTCCACAAGGATTGTGTGATGGTCACTCTTACCGATACTGTCATGGACAGATGCAACTGCACTGGCAGATTAGTAAGGATGAGGTCAAGTATGTTTTTCCCTCTTATTGGTTCCCTCACCACCTGCTGCAGACCCAATCTAACAGCTCGGTCCTTTAGGACCTGACCAGCTCGATCAGTAGTACTGCTGCTGCTGAGCCACTCTTGGTGGTGAACATTGAAATCCCCCACCCAGAGTACTTTTTGTGCCCTTGTTACCTTCAGTGCTTCATCCAAGCGCTGTTTAACATGGAGGAATACTGATTCATCAGCTGGGGGAGGACGGTATGTGGTAATTAGCAGGTTTCCTTGCCCATGTTTAACCTGAGGCAATGAGACTTCATGGGGTCCAGAGTCAATGTTGAGGGCTCCTAGAGCAACACCCTCCCGACTGTATACCACTGTGCCACCCCCTCTGCTGGGTCTGTCCTGCCGGGGAGACAGGACATATCCAGGGATGGTGATGGTGGTGTCTGGGACATTGTCTGTAAGGTATGATTCTGCGAGTATGACTATTTCAGGCTGTTGCTTGACTAACCTGTGAGACAGCTCTTCCAATTTTGGCACTAGCCCCCAGATGTTAGTGAGGATGACTTTGCAGGGTCGACAGGACTGTTTCTGCTGGAGTATTTTCTGGTGCCCAGGTCAATGCCAGATGATCCGTACAGTTTCATTTCTTTGTTGAGACTTCGTAGCGATTAATACAACCAAATGGCTTGCTAGGCCATTTCAGAGGGCAATTAGGAGTCAACCACATTGTTGTTTGTCTGGAGTCACATGTAGGTCAGACCAGGTGAGGGTGGCAAATTTCCTTCCCTGAAGGACATTAGTGGACCAGATGAGTTTTTCTGACAATCTCCAATGGTTTCATGGTTATCAGTAGATTCTAAATTCCAGATGTATTGAATTCAAATTCCACCACCTGCCATTGAATCCAGGTCCCCTGAACATTAACTGAGTTTCTACATTAATAGTCTTGCAAAGATAACACTAGGCCATTGCCTCCCCTTTCCCTTAAAGCTCCTTTCATGAGGATTTTTGTGGTTTACTTGTTTCACATACTTCTGTGAAGCCTAGATGCCTTCATTGGTCTCTCATTCGGTATGTTTAGTACCAAATTCCAAGACACCGCTGCAGGTGGGAAACCTTTCAACACTGTCACTGGTCTCTAGGGAGCAATGTGTCCCTGTTCCTGAATAACAAACTGTTGCAGTTCTGTTCATGGGTTTTTATAGAACAAAAAATCAGTATTTTTGTTGAGGTGGTATCTTTAAGGGAAAATGCAGAACTGGAATTCAGGAAACAGAATTGGAGGGTTATTTCTGGCTGAGAAGGTGACCATTCACCCCATCAAGTCTATTGGACTATCAGCAACTCAATCCAGTCAATCTCACTTCCCTTTTAAATTTCCATAGTCCTTATTTAACCAGTATGAATTTGCACATGATTCAGGCGGTAGTCCAGAAATTACCATCCTTGAGCTTCTGCTTTTTGGTTCAGTGCTTAGCTCCTCATATTCCCTATGCACGGCATCCTTTTTGTCTTACCCATGTCTTTGTTACCCATTTGGGATCTCCCCTTTCCCACCGCAAGTTCCTCTCCAGTTTTGAGTTGATATATTGATCCCTGGCACCAGGAAGGCAACACAATTCAGACTCTTGGCTGCACAGGACTGATCTTATTCCTTTGAACAGTCTGTCACCTACAGCCACTGCATTCCCTGTTGCATCTTTCACTTGAGTGGCTTCTCATACCATAGTGCTATGGTCAGTCTGCTCAGCCTTGCTTAATGCTCATACAGACTGCAAGAACTTTGAACATGCTGTTCAACTATAAGAATTGAGATTCATCCATCTCCACCTTCTTGAACCCCTTTTCTGTCTGATTCATAGTCACATCTTCCTGCCCTTGACTACTGCTCATGTACTGACAATGGTCTTGATAAAGGTTTCCTGCTCCTCTGATGCTGCTCGGCCTGCTGTGTTCATCCAGCTCCACACCTTGTTATCTCAGATTCTCCAGCATCTGCAGTTCCTACTATCATATGAATCAGGGGTGCTGGTTTAATCAAATGTTGAGGTTTACCTACAATTTGGCAATTACATTAACATTATTGTTGCCAATAATATGATTAATTAATTAACATTCATCTTATTAGCATTTGGCCCATATCCCTCTAAACCCTTCCTATTCAGAAACCCATCCAGATGCCTTTTAAATGTTGTAATTGTACCAGCCTCCACCACTTCCTCTCATTCCAATCAAGCACCACCCTCTGCATGAAAATACTGTCCCTTTTAAATCTTTCCGTCTCGCATTAAACCTATGACCTCTAATTTTGGACTCGTCTATCCTGAGAAAAAGATCATCATAGAATCCCTACAGTGTGGAAGCAGGCTGTTCGGCCCATTGAGTCCACACCAACCCTCCAAAGAGCACCCCACCCAGTTCCACCCCCTACCCTATCCCTGCATTTTGCACACAAGATGCTATGGGCAATTTAGCATAGTCAATCTACCTAATTTGCACATTTTTGGACTGTGGGAGGAAACCAGTGCACCCGGAGGAAACCCACACAGAGACACAGGGAGAATGTGCAAACTCCACACAGACATTCTCCCGAGGCTAGAATCAAACCCAGCTCCCTGGTGCTGTGACACAGCAGTGCTGACCTCTGTGACACCATGCAGCCTCAAGTGATCTATGTATAATTTTTTCAATTATAGAGCTTTTCACACTAAATGATAGCAATTCAGCATGCTCAACAAAGGATTCAACTCCATCTCAGGTTCTTACAGTCAGCCCATTGTTTCAGTCTCTCCTACCGAACCGAAAACACCCTCTCTGAAATGAGAAGCAGATTTATCATTTCAAGTTCAGCTGACTCTGAGTGACTTTGAACTCAAAACATTTATTCTGTGTTTGTCTCTACAGATACCAGAACCGAGGAGTTTCCACACCATTTCCTGTTTTACTTTGATCTGCAGCATCCTCTCAGTATTTTACTTTTCTTTCTGATTTTGACTCTAGTTTGCACTCTTGTACAATTACTCCCAGCACCTTCACTGTGCCCAGGGCAGGGATCAGCATCTTTACTGTCACAAAAACAAAGTTGCTGGAAAAGCTCAGCAGGTCTGGCAACATCTGTGGAGGAGAAAACAGAGTTAATGTTTTGGGTCCGGTGACCCTTCCTCAGAACGGATGTTCTCATCAGTTCTCATCAGTTCTGAGGAAGGGTCACCAGACCCGAAACGTTAACTCTGTTTTCTCCTCCACAGATGCTGCCAGACGTGCTGAGCTTTTCCAGCAACTTTGTTTTTGTTCCTGATTTACAGCATCCGCAGTTCTTTTGGTTTTTATTTAGCATCTTTACTGTGCCCAGGGGGCAGGGATCATGATCTTTATTGACCTCAGGGAAGGGATCAGCAACTTTAATGACCTCAGCACAGTGATCAGCATCTTTACTGTTCCCAGAGCAGGTGCACAGGTCAGATACTAGCATCTTTCATATCCCAAGGGAGGATAATCACCTTTATTTTGCAGGCAAACGTCATGCGTTGGAATCCAGATGTAAAGATTAAAAGTACCCTGATTGAGTATCTGACAGTGAGTTTTTTTTCGTTGAATCGGGTGACAGTCACTGATGCCTCATTCTTTCACAGCTCCATGTATTCCTAATTGGAACAGTCTGAGCAGACGGATCGACAGTGAGCCAAAAATCATGATTCTGCAGGTGCTGGAAATCCAGTCTCAAAACAGAAAATGTTGGAAGCACTCAGCAAGACAAACAGTTTTGGAGAGAGAAATTTAGTGAAAAACTTGTATTGCTAACCTGTTATAAACTAGGACTGTGTCACGGAAAAGTAGAATGGAGTGCAGGCTTGATGGTGAATGACCAATTCCTACTGCTAAATGTGATGTGGAAGTGCCGACAGTGGACTGGGGAGGACAGTCAGAAGTCACATGACACCAGGTTATAGTCCGACAGGTCTACTCGAAATCACAAACCCTCAGGGAGCTGCTCCTTCCTCAGGTGGAGTCACTTGATGAAGGAGCAGCAGCCCGAAAGCTCCTGACGTCAAATAAACCTGTTGGACTACAACTTGGCACTGTGTGGCCTCTGACTTTGTGCCTAACTAGCATGTTTGTATGAAAGAATAATGTTTTTGCAAGCAGTTTGGAGGCTGGAGTGACTAAATGACAAAGGGGTAATAGTGCAAGGCAACATTGTCTATAATGAGAAGTTAATAAACAAATGAAATAGGAGAAACAAAAGTCAGGCCCAGAAGACAGCAAAATGTGAACAGCATTGCCAGTACCTGCTCTCAAGACAGAATGTGTGACACAGTTATTGCCCCTGATATTTTAGTCATGAATGATGAGTGTGGAAACATCATCAGAGGGACCGGGTGCATTTGAACATAAACGATAGAAAGTGACAAAAGATGCAGCAACCAAATAGCAAATAGTAGGTAAGCTTTTATTACAAAGGAGTTTGAAGAATGAGAGTGAACTCCCGTGGAGTAGTGTGAGCAGTTTGCCAGGGTGAGGTTTGCCCTGGAGGACTGTGAGCAATTTCCGATCACCGGACTGACATTAGCTAGAGTGAGTGTAACCAAGATTCTCCAGACTGGTTCCTGGGAAGAGGGGATTTATGAGGAGGAGAAATTGAGTAAACAGGGTTTATATTCTGTGGGATAAAATCAAAGTCACCATAGCGCTACTGGACAACCAGGTTGTCTCTCACTAGAGAGAGACAAACGGTGGTGGCTAACCAGGCGGTCAGGCAAGGGAAGAAGTCAAGAAGGACAGTCCTTCATGGTCATCTCAGCTGGTGAAGGAATTGAACCCACACTGTTGGTACCACACCACATCATAAATCAACCGTCCAGCCAACTGAACTAACTGACCACCAAACTGTGGGATATAGAGATATAGAGCGATCGAATTGAATTATCTTTTTTTATGAGGATGTTTGACAGGAACAGTGCTGAGCAAATGTTTCCTCTGGCTGGGAAATCTAGGACATGGGGTAACAGTCTCAGAATAAGGGTGTGACCATTTCAGATTGAGGTGAGGAGCAATTTCTTCATTCACACAACTGTAAATCTGTGGAATTCTCTATTCCAGGGAGCAGTGAATTCTTAGTCACCTAGTGTTTCCAAATTAGGCATTGACAGACTTTTGTACATCAGAAATGAGGGAAATGAGGATAGTTTGAGAAGGCAGTACTGAGGTATAAAACAGGAGGAACAAGCTTGAAGGGCTGAATGGATGTTTCCTGCTTCTATTTCTGCTGTTCATTAAACCTCAGTCTGGATCCTTCATGAATATAGAACATAGAACAGTACAGCACGGTACAGGCCCTTCAGCCCACGATGTTGTGCCAACCTATTATCCTCCTAAGATCAATCTACCCTGCATACCCTACATTTTACTATCCTCCATGTGCCTATCCAAGAGTTGCTTAAAAGTCTCTAAAGTATCTGACTCCACTACCACTGTTAGCAGTGCATTCTATGTACCCACCACACTCTGTGTGAAGAAACTACCTCTGACATCTCCCCTATACATTCCTCCAAATTCCTTAAAATTATGCACCCTCATAATAGTCATTTCCACCCAGGGAACACGTCTCTGGCTATCCGCTCTATCTATGCCTCTCATCATCTTGTACACCTCTCTTAAGTCCCCTCTCATCCTTCTTCACTCCAATGAAAAAAGCCCTAGCTCCCTCAACCTTTTCTCATAAAACCTGCCCTCCAGTCCAGGCAGCATCCTGGTAAATCTCCTCTGCATCCTCTCTAAAGCTTCCACATCCTTTCTATAATGAGGCGACCAAAACTGAACACAATATTCCAAGTGTGGTCTAACCAGAATTTTATAGAGCTGCAGCGTAACCCTGTGGCTCTTAAACTCAATTCCCCTGCCAATGAAAGCCAACACACCATACGCCTTCTTTACAACCCTGTCAACTTGGGTAGCAACTCTGAGGGATCTATGGACGTGGACCCCAAAATCCCTCTGTTCCTCCACACTGCCGAGAATCCTGCCATTAACCCTCTATTCTGAATTCGACCATGCTGCATGTGGGATTCAATCTTTCTGAGAAATCACTATGAGCCTACATAGCCCTAGACACTGTTTACAATTTAAGAGTTAAATGTGGGCAGTTTCTTTTTAAAGATGTGAGTGTATTCAGAGTTACCCAGCAGTTCAGGTCTAACGGGGACGGTGACTTCATAAAACAAGGAACAATAAGCTATTTGTTCACTTGATCACTGGCTAGGCTAGCATTTATTGCCCATTCTTAATTGCCCAGAGGGGCAGTTAAAGGTCAACCACATTGCTGTGCGTCTGGAGTCACATGTTTGCTAGAGTGGGTAAGGATGGGAGATTTCCTTCCCTAAAGGAAATTTGTGAACCAGATTTTAAGAGTGGTTTCAAGATTGCCATTAGGGTAGCTTTTTAATTCCAGACTTTTATTGAATTCAAATTTCACCTTCTGCCATAATGGCATTCAAACCAATGCCCCCAGAACTTGAACCTGGAGTTCTGAATTACCAATCTCGTGATATTACCTTGGCACCACTCCATCCCTGACTTCTCTAATGAAGAAGGTTTTGGAGGCGAAATCACGAACTGTATTTCAGAAATAAATGGATAGACCTCTGGAAGCTAAAGGTGTCAAGGGGTATGGGGAGAGTATGGGAGTGTGGTGTGAGATAGAGGATTAGCCATGATCATGTTGACTGACAGAGCAAGCTTGATGAGCTATGTGACTACTCATTCTCTAACTTCTGTAAAGAACATTAGTGAACAAGCTGGTTCGTGTGACAATCAATGATGGCTTTATGGTCGCTGTTACAAGACCAACTTTCAAATACTGCATTTAGATTCAGCCAGCTGCAATGATGAGATTTTGAACCCATGTTAGCAGAATATGACCTTGCACTTCTGCTTTGCTGATTTGCTGCAGCAATTTACGTTTATTCACTGCTTCACACTTTGCACAGAGAAACAGGAACTGCAAAAACCTCAAAGACATTTGAATTTTATTGAAAGGCAGTTCCTGCAGGAGAAGTCAAGACTGGAAACATTATTTTTGGTTCTCTCACCCCTTCCCCTCCGAAGAAAATGATGAATCAAACATTTTAAAGTCAGAATGATCTGCGCCAAATTCTAACTCAAATAAGCTGGTAGGAAAGGCAGACATCAGCTTTAACAGCCTTTTAGTGTTGCGACCATATTCAGTTACAAATAGTTTGTGGGTGATTCATCTCAGCCTCTTACTGAGTCCTCGACACAACAGTTGATATGTCTTTAACCTACTTAATTCACTTGGCATGATATAAAGAAGGCGCTGAATTCAGCAAAGATTAAAGTCCTTTTGGTGGCTCAGTGATCAGCACTGCTACCTCATAACATCAGGGATCCAGGTTTGATTTCATGCTCAGGCAACTGTCTGTGTGGAGCTTGTACATTCTCCCCGTGTCTGTGTGGGTTTCCTTTGGGTACTCCGGTTTCTTCCCACAGTCCAAAGATGTGCAGTTTAGGTGGATTAGCCTTGGGAAATATGGCATTACAAAGATAGAGTAGGGGGTGGGTCTGAGTGGGATACTCTTCAGAGGGTTGGCGCAGACAAGATGGGCCAACGTGGCTTCTATCTGCACTATAGGTGTTCTATGATTCTAAATCCCAGATAACATTTTGTGTGGGGGTGGTGTAAAGCAAGTTACTGAGGCCCTAAAAGTATTTAATTCAATATTGAGTTCTGAAGGCTGCAGGGTCCCCACAAAGTGCTGTTCTTCCAGTTTGCGCTGAGCTTTGCTAGAGCACTGCAGCAAGTAAGATGGTGCAGACTAGGGCACTTCAGCCAGAGCGTCTTCCAATTATTTTTCTACATTTTCTCTTTTTTTCTTCCTCTTTTGAGTTGTTTTTCTCTTCTTTTTTCCTCGGCGATGTCCTGAACTCCTGGCCTCAGTTTGGACTCAGACTTTTGGCCTTAGCGCAGACCGGATGAGGTGGTCTCTTGGCCCAGCATGTTGGTCTTTCATCCCTGGTGTGGCAGTCTCTCAGTCCGGCATTGAATTCCAGTCTCAAGTTGATTCCAGAGCGGTCTGCCGGCCTGGACACCCTTGAGGTGAAGCCTGGCACCATCTGTCCTGGTGCGGACAGGAGGCTAGGTGCCAGCATGGACTGGGGTGGAAGGACTATTATTCTGAATGTTTTTATTATTTCCCTATTTTTCTAATTTATTCCTATGTTTGGTAATGCGGGACCTTTTATTTCTTTATTTTTCTTGTTTTTTTTCCGTAGGAACTTGTAAATGAAGAATCCGTACCTAGGTATCCTTGCACCTAAGATGGCACCATAAGTGGCAACTTGTAAATTTTTCACTGTACTCATGTGAGCCATGTGACAATAAACTTAATTCATATTCTGATTCAAGCCTGAGACAGAGATGTTGGTGTGAGAATACAGCAGTGTCTTGAAATAGCTAGAAACAGGAAGTTCATTGTCATTTTTGCTGACAGAACATAGGTTAGATTGAAATGTGGAATTTAAAACACAAACTGCTCATCCATGTTGGAGGATCAATATTTGCTCTTGTCCTGTCTCAGTATTTTTAGCTGTCAATGTGTAGCCTTATTTTCTGCCAAACCAGAAACAGCTGGTCAGGTCACCAACTGCATTTCCTCTTCTAAAGGCCGTAGACCAATGGAGATGACACAGCATTTTGATAAAAGGGCCAATTTCCCTACTTCTGCTCCTAATTTCTAAGTTCATAAACGATTCATGACTTTATTTCCACTGCCTTTTGAGGAACAAGCTGCAAAGACTGTCCACCATCTGTGAGAAAAAAAATCCTTGTCATCTCAGTCTTAGACAGGCACCCATTGTATTTATAAACAGAGTTGCCTAGTTCTAGAGCTCCCATGAGAGGAAACAACCTCTCCCTATCTACCCGATCTTCCTCTCAGCTTCTTCAATGTTTCCCTGAAGTCTGCTCTTTCGCTTTTAAACTCCAGTGGATATAAGCTTAGCATTTCCAATATTTCCTCATAAGACAACTCACCCAATTCAGGTATTCCTGTGCATGTGTCTGTATGTGTCAGTGTCTCTGTATGTTTTGGTCTGGATGTGTGTGTATGTGTCTATATGTGTCTGTCTATTTGTGCGTGTGTATGTCTCTCTCTCTCCCTCTGTATGTGCATTTATGTGTTTATCTCCATGTATATATGCGTCTCTCTCTATGTGCGTATGTGTGTTTTTCTTTGTGTGTGTCTCTTTGTGCGTGTCTCTGAATGTGTTTGTATGTGTGTGTTCATGTTTTCAGCCCAGTTTATGTATGTGCATGTCCTTTTGTGTGTAATTATATGTATGTGTGTGTGTGTGTAAACCTTCTCTGAAGTGCTTCCAATGTATTTACATCCTTAAAAAAATTAATACTGAACACAACATATATGTAAGCTGACAGAGGAGAGTGAGATAGAAATAGAAATAGATATAGAAGGAGTTAGCAATAGAGGGAGATGATTGGAGTTTGGTGTGAAAGAGATGAAGGATGTGTACCTATGCACGAAACCCAGCAGGCACCTGCACACACACACACACACACACACACACACAGACATAGATACCCATACACACACATATACACAGACATACAGACACACACATATACAGACACACACACACACATACACACACACATACATACACATACACAGACACAGAGATACAGAACACACACAGACACAGGGACACACAGATGGACTACACATGCATACAGACACAACACACACAGATGCAGAGATATGCAACACACAGACACACAACACACATAGACACACACCCACACACACACACATACTCACACACACAGACATACATGCGCACACACAGACACACAGACACAGAGACACATAGGCATGCACAACACACACAGACGCACTACACGCACACAAACACACAACACACATAGGCACAGAGGTTATGCAGCACACAGACACACAACACACATAGACATACACCCATGTGCACACACACACACACAGACACACACACAGACACACACACACACACACACACACACACACGTACATGGATACTCTGCTAGAAGTGAAGAGTGATTATTTGAATTGCTTCCTGATCAAACTATGTGCCAGTTGGCATTGGATCAAACAGATTAGAGATGAAAACATTTTGGGATGCAAGATGTTACAATTGTAATGTTAAACATGGACTATTGATCTACAAATTCCAACATCTGACTTTTAAAACTGGAGACCTTTATGGACTAAAGTGATTCTTAAAAACAGTGGCTGTGATCAGCCGGTCACAGGTTGAGGCAAGCTATGGTGAAATCAGTGTGAGACGTACAAAATCCATCGGCTTTGAAACGAGCATTTCATCTGAAAACAGTGAAACTGTACAACTAAGTCAGTGTCAAGAAACGTTTATCCTGTTTAATTCATAATTCCACACACACACACACACACACACACACACACACACAGGGACACACATACACTCAGACACACACACACAAACATACATAGACACTTTCACCCACAGACACACATATGTAGAAGCACAGAGTCACACACACAAAGCTCTGTTAGATATTGCATTATGTAGTCTTACATTGACTGAATCACTTTCAATCAAATGACATTCTTCATCCAGATAATTGAATGTAAACTAGTTGTGCACATGTTCTGTGCTGAGTCATTGAATGGAACATTGATAGGAAATCTGGGCCTTGATGCAAGAACTGGATGTGGGTTTCAGAACAGGAAATTAGATTGGGAAGTTTAGCCAAGACATAGATTTGTGAATGTCTGCAAAGCAATTTTTAAACTCCTCTGGACCTGTGAAAGGACATTGTTTGTATGACCATAACATTGCCTATTGTAGGCTCAAAATGTTAAAATGAAGAAAATTTGGCCTACATCAGTTTGAGAAAGAAGCTAAAAATATTTTGAGAGAATTGATATTAATCCAAAATACCACAGACCTTTAGTGCTTAAAGAGAAGCTGTGAAAGCTGCAGTTTATTTCCCAAAAGATGAAGCTAAAAAAGTCTGGAAAATGTTTACATGGAGAGTAAATCCTGTGGTTTGAGGAATTGTCACATGTGGAAAATATGACCAATTTATTCTTTAGAATGGCTAACATCTAACTGTGACCCTAACTAAGCTAAAAGAAATTCACAAGGTTTTGTCAATGAACAAGACAGCAATAACACTTGTAATTATAACAAACGTAACAAAAGATACAGCAAGTAATCAGGAAAGCTAATAGAATGTTATGGTTTATTGTGAGAGGAATTGAATGCAAGAGTAGGGAGACAATGCGTAAGTTACACAGGGCATTGGTGAGACTGCATCTGGCACACTGGTACAAGACTCGTCAGCGTACTTACAGAGGAATGTGTTGGAAGTAGTTCAGAATGAGCGGATTGCCTTATGAGGAAAGGCAAGATGGGCTAAACCTATATTCTCTGGGGTATGAAGGATGAGGAAACTTTTTTTTAACTCTCAGAGCATTGTGTGTGTTTGGAAAGAAGTGGATGCAGAATCTTTTTGTTTTTAATTCATTCACAGGTGTTGCCACATTGTCCATAAGACCGTTAGGAGTCAATCATGTCACTGTGGTTTTGGACTGACATGTAGGCCTGCAGTTTCCTTCCCAGATGGCATTAGAGAACCAGATGGGTTTTTCCCAACAATTGACTACAGTTTCATGATCAATATTAAACTCTCGGGCTCCAGACTTTTACTGGAATCAAATTCCACCACCTGCCACATGGAATTTGAAGCCAGGTCCCCAGGACTTTATCTAGGTGTCTGGATTAATGGTCTGGTGATAATACAACTAGGCCTTCGGCTCCCCACAGAGATACAGCAATAGATAGATTCTTGATGACCAAGGGGGTGCACAGAATTGTAGTGTTGAGGTTGCAATCTGATCGGCTGTGATCTTTTGGAATGGTGAAGCAGGCTCAAAGAACCAAATAGCCTCCTTGTTCATATGCTTGAAAATTATCCAATAGCACGTGGCAAACAGTTCATTAGTATTTAATATGTAAACTTAAACAATACCTGCTTTAAATCCAAATACACATACATACATATTCATTTACACATGGGCTCCAGGGGAAAGGTGACAGTAGATTATGTAGTCATTTGTCATATTTGTCTCATATGCCTGGGGTGGGAGTAAATGTGGGCCAGTCTGACTCAGGTAGATGGGTCAGGGATGGTGGTGGGAGTTCAGGTTATAAGAACTTAAGAACATACGAAATAGGACAAGGCCATCTGGCTCATCGAGCCTGCTCCGTCATGCAATAAGATCATGGCTGGTTCTTTCCAGTTACCGACCCGCTCACCGTAACCCACTGACAGGGAGGCTTACCAGGAAGAGGATGCTAATGTTTGGGAGTTCAACTATACGGAGAAGCGGACCCTGGATGCATTACCTGAGGGGCAGCTAACGTTGCCTTCCATCGTCCTGTAAATCCCAAGTGCGCAATGGAAATGAGAAATGCTTATGAACATAATCAGAGAGGGCGGGGTAGTGCTGCCCTCTGTTGCGGGGTCAAGGGGGGGGCAGTGAGTGTCTGCAAGTTACAATCTTGTGGGGCCCTTCAAAGGCCAGCATGGGCAGACACCCATGTCTCCCCCTTTTGATACTTTTAAGTATAAAGACATATGTTCTTAGCAAGCGGTTATGTTATAACATTGTACTTTCAACTAGTTATGAGGGAACAAAGCTAAAAGGTGTTGACAAAAGTCGAACTAATGGAGCACTTGGCAATATGCTCACTCCAGCAAATTCTAGACTATTATTGGTTATCTTTGGGTTTCTCTCACCTCTGAGGCACCATGTACAAATCACTCCCCCCTCTTTGGTTTGTCACTTCATCTGTTCAGGCAGTTACCGGATTCTCTGAACTCTCCACCCATTGGGTGTTGGCACCAATCTATTATAGTCATCTCTGTGAAACAGAAGAAATGTAATGTGTTAGGTGCTAGCCACAATTCATAAAGTCTGTCCAAGGGCATATAGGCTGCACAACGGCATGGAGTTGATTTCCTCTCTCCTTGATCTGTAAGTATTTGTTAATGTGCAATGCTGCCTTTCTTTGAAAATGTGCAGAGTTGTAGGAGGGAGGGGAAGGTTTGATTAATTGACTGCATTTACCACCTCCTATTAAAATTGCACGAATTGGAATAAGGTCTACTATGTCAAAGGCATTTCCAGGCCTGTATTGTCGCAATTGTTCATGTCCCACTGAATCAAGGACAATAGTGAAGCCTCACTTATGAGTGATGTACGTGTATGTGTGGAACCGCAGGAGATGGGTGAGGTCCTCAATGAATATTTCTCCTCTGTGTTTACCATGGAGAAGGATATGAAGAGTCAGGAACTTGGGGAAGTTAGTGGTGATATCTTGGGGACAGTCCATATCTCAGGTGAGGAGTTGTTGGAAGTATTAGAATATATGAAAGTGGTAAATCTCCTTGTCTTGATCAGTTATATCCAAGAACCCTGCAAGAGGCTAGAGAAGAAATTGCAGGGACCCTGGCTGATGTATTTGCATCATCATTAGCCACGGGTGAGGTTCTGGAAGACTGGAGGGTAGCGAATGTTGTGCCCTTATTCAAGAAAGGCTACAAAGAAAAACCTGGGAACCATAGACCAGTAAGCTTAATATCTGTGGTAGGTAAGTTACTTGAAAAGATTCTGAGGATAAGATATACATGCATTTGGAAAGACAGGGTTTGATTTGGAGTAGTCAGCATGGCTTTGTGTGTGGAAGATCATGCCTCAAAAATTTGTTACAGCTCTTTGATGAAGTGACCAGGAAGGTTGATGAGGGTAGGGTGATAGATGTAGTCTATGTTGATTTCAGTAAGGCCTTTGATAAGGTTCCACTAGATAGGCTGCTCTGGAAGGTTAGATTGCATGTAATCCAGGGAGAGCTGGCAAATTGGATACACAATTGGCTTGATGGTAGGAAACAGAGAGTAATAGTGGAAGGATGCTTGTCAGACTGGATGCCTGTGACTAGTGGTGTACCTCAGGGGTTGGTGCTGGGCCCATTGGTGTTTGCTTTCTAGATCAATGATTTAATAAGAATGTACAAGGCATGGTTAGTAAGTTTGCAGATGACACTAAAATAGGCAGTGTCGTAGACAATTAGGAAGGTTATCAGAAATTGCAGCATGATCTTAATCAACTGGGGAAGTGGGCTGAGAAATGGCAAATGGAGTTTAATATAGATAAGTGTGAGGTATTGTATTTTGGAAAGTTAAATCAAGGTAGGAGTTTCATGCAGAGTGGTAGGCCTTAAGGAGTGTAGTGGAACAGAGGGAGCTTGGAATTCAGGTGCAGTTCTCTGAAAGTGAAGTCATAGGTAGACAGGACAGTGAAGAAGGCTTTTGGCAAACTGGCCTTCATCAGTCAGGGCATTGAGTATAGAAGTTGGGAAGTTATGTTACAGTTGAACAGGACATTGGTGAGGCTGCACTTGGGGTATTATGTTCAGTTTTTGTCACCTTGCTGTAGGAAGGCTGTTATTAAACTGGAAAGAGTGCAGAAGAAATTTACAAGGATGCTGCCAGGACTCAAGGGACTGACTTATAGGGAGAAGTTGGACAAACTAGGACTTTTTTCGTTAGAGTGGAGGAGGCTAAGGGTGGGGGTATAGAAGTGTATAAGGTCATAAGAGGCATGGATGGGGTGAATGCACTCAGTCTTTTTTCCAGGGTTGGGGAGTAGTGGACTAGAGGGCATCAGTTTAAGATAAGAGGGCAAAGAATACAGGGGAACCTGAGGGGCAACATTTTTACACAGAGGGTGGTACGCATATGGAACGAGCTGCCAGCAGAAGTAGTTGAGGCGGTACATTAACAACATTTAAAAGGTGTTTGGTTGAATACATGGGTAGGAAAGGTTTAGAAAGATATAGGCCAAGTGCAGGGAAATGGGGTTAGCATGGATGGACATTTTGGTCGGTATGGACCAATTTGGGCTGAAGGGCCTGTCTCCGTGCTGTAGGACTCTATAACTCTATGACTCAATGTGAATGCTCACTTTACTGAGGACGTGTTCTGTTTCTGACATTCTTCACATACACTCATTGTCACTGGTACATCATGTCACAACAGTGGTTATCATTTTTGTGGTCACTGTACAATTGAATTGCAGAGAAATATAGAGGACGATTAGTTGCATCAGGAAGCCCTGGACCAGCAGTGACTGTCGAACAAACTCCACCGGAAGTAGTTTTTTAAATTATTTATTGACTTCTGGGACATGGGGGTCGCTGGCTGGCCCAGCATTTGTTGCCCGTCCCTAGTTGCCCTTGAGATGGTGATGGTGAGCTGCTTTCCTGAATCACTGCATTCCACATGTTGTAGGTAGACCCACAATGTCCTCAGGGAGGGAATTCCAGGATTTTGACCCGGTGAAGGAATGGTAATATATTTCCAAGTCAGGATGGTGAGTGGCTTGGAGGGGAACTTGCAGGGGGTGGTGTTCCCATGTTTCTGTTGCTTTGTCCTTCTAGATGGGAGTGGTAGTGGGTTTGAAAGTTTCAGTAGAAGGTTCCCTAGGAATATGAAGGAGATACAAAAGGCCCTGAGTCTATTGTTGTTAATGCCAATTCTTCTAGATGGGAGAAGTGGAGCATCCCCACAGGCTGAGAATGTCCTGAGACACAGTCTCTGAACTGAGCCAGCTGCATGCCTGTGCATTAGGAATTGAAGGTCTGGGTGACTATCCCATCCCGGCGGCTGTCTAGATGATGCCTGCACTAAATCCGAATGCAACTGTTTCCAAGGATCCACTGGATTTCAGTGTGGGATCTCTCAATGCTCAACCTATAAATATATCACCGCTGCTACCAACACAGTTTGTGTCAGATCACACTGCTTTATCTCATTTCCCCGTGACAAGGTTGGTGTTACAGCCCAGCCATTAGTCTTTGCCAACAAAGCTGGCATCGCCCAGATGTGGGACATCATGGACCGCACACCCTGATACATTGGAAGTACCCCATAATAATGCAGATGACTTTATCAATAAAAAAGTGCTCCATTCTGTCAAGGCACATCTGTATTATTTGTGATCATCAGCACCGCTGTGGGAAGTCTGTGCTAAGTATCCTGGAAGCTGTCATTATACCTATATCCTTGATAACTGTCATGTTCCTTCTTCAGAGATAGGAGTCTAAGATTATATTTACTGGCGTTTAGAAGAATGAAGAGGTATCTCATAGAAACCTATGAAATTCTAACAGGAGTGGGCAGCGTAAATGTAGGAAGGATGTTCCTGATGACTGGGATTTCCAGAACCAGGGCATCACAGTTTAAGGGTACGGGGTGGGCCATTTTGAACTGAGATGAAGAGAAATTTCTTCACCCAGAGGATGGTGAGCTTATGGAATTGTCTGCAACAGAAAGCTGTTGAGGTCAAAACATTCGATGCTTTCAAGAAGAAGTGAGATATAATTCTTAAAGCTAAAGGGATCAAAGGGAGAGAGCAAGAACAGGGGACTGAATTGGATGACCAACCATGATCATGTTGAATGGTGGAGCAGTGTCAAAGGGCTGAATGGCCTACTCCTGCTCAAATTTTCGATGTTTAAGTTTAAGAGCTGGGTGCCTTCCAGAGATGACTGCTGAGAAACAAGAGCTACAATCTCCAGGGGACTGATGGCCCCCAACTAAGGCACAGGATAGATACAAGGAACATTGCAGAGCAGAGAGCAGGCCCCATGACTGTCATGTTCCAATGCTTCATTGATCCAACAGTGCACCTTGCTGTACAGTCCACACACAGTGTGCAGCATAAGCCTTGCATTTCGTGCTCAGCACAACTGGAGCAGGCAAAGAGAGGATGTGATGAAAGCTGAAGAGTTGGAAGAGCAGATAACAGTAATCTGAGGAGGAAGGTGAGGTCATTGACCTTTGATATGATAGAGCAGTGGTGTGACATTAGGCACAATGAACCAGACAAAACTTAATTGACACCCACCCTGAGGTGGCATGGTGGCTCAGTGGTTAGCACTGCTACCTCCCAGTGCCAGAGATCTAGGCTCAATTCCCCCCTCAGGCACTTGGCTGCCTGTGTATAGTTTGCATGTTCTCTGTGTGGGTTTGCTCTGGTTTCCATTTGCTCTGTGCAGATGTGTAGGCTGAGTGGGTCTCTGTGGGATGTTTTTTAAAGAGTCAGTGTGGACTCGATGAGCCAAGTGGCCTGTTTCCAGGGATGCTATGATTGTAAAATGGTTGTCATCTGAAGGCAAGTGGGCCTGTTTAATCCCAGAGGCAAATGCAGCCGTTTTGTCTGTTGTTTCTTCACTTTTCTTGCTGTTTAATAAAAGTTAGCTTTAACAAGGCCTTACTCACGTTGAAGGATGACAAGATGCTATACTTTGCCGGCATGAGGGAAAGTGTCAGGCAGGTGACGATGCAGAGAGGCAAATCATAAATGAAAGTGAGCTTCTATTTGCAATGAAGTGGCATCTGTGCCAACTCCGTGTGCCCTCAGAAGTTTTTTTTTAATTTTTCATTTCCCTCCCACAATGTGCACTGTGAAGGACTAAATCCTGGCCTGGCAACGACTGACCTGATCCACAGGTGGGTTTGTAATCCGGTGTGGGTGGTTCGAGTCCCGGAGGCTCTCCCGCTGTAGTGGTTCTCTCTGGCGCTGCTTGTCACGCATTGACCTGAACATGGTGCACACATAATGAGGTATGCAGCGGAGAATTGTGTGAGTAAAATGTGCTTGGGACGAAACTCCCCGGTACTGACACAGCTATTTTTTTCCGCAGATTTCAGCCCCATTCTTCACGGATGAAGCATTTAAACTTTGGTTTCCTTTGATTTGCTGCACTGGGACCTTATGTTTATTATTGTAGGTTCGCCTGCACCAGACGGCATTAGAATTTGCTCTAAGTACAAACAAAAGTTATTAATATCACACTCAGTTCACACTGTGACTAAGAGGCATTTGAAAGTCCCCGTGAAGAAATTTTTTTTTGCCTGATTGACTAAATAAAAGCTGAAAGAACTGCGGATGCTGTAAATCAGAAACAAAGCCATTAAGTCGCTGGAAAGGCTCTGAGGGTGGGTCACCGGACCCGAAACGTTAACTTTGATTTCTCTGCACAGATGCTGTCAGACCTTTTCCAGCAATTTATGGTTTTTAATTCCTGTATGACGAGTTGACTCGTAGCTCTGTATCCTATCACAGTTAATCGGTACATTTGCTTGCAATTGTGGGTATATCTCAGATTAGTTGGCAAAACAAATTCTGTGTTTTGATATCTTTGGGCTGGGTTATTCAACACAACTTCAAACTGAGATTAAGCTGCTTCCTGTTGTCTGCGTTACTATGGAGACAGTGCTAAAACGCTGCTACGTGGTTGCAAGTTAGGGTCCTAGCTTCTGAAAGACTAGTCGTGCTTAGCCAGACTTAGGGCTTTTGTGACCAGTCTTATCTGTTCCATAAGTGTGTAATAATGTCTGGTGAGGGCTGCAGTAGATGTTGGAAGTGGCTGGCGAAAGTGGTAAAATAGGGATGATGGCACAAGAGGGCATAACGCCATAGCTCAAGATTCTCAGAAGATTTTGTTGTGCGGTTCTGCTCAATGCCAGCAGGTTAAGTCCCAGTAATTGAATCCAGTGTCACACTTAAGTTCGGCTACCCAAAGGTAGTGTAGTGGACAGGGAAGAAGGTTATCTCGGAGTACAATGGGACTTTGATCACATGGGCCGATGGACTGAGATGTGGCAGATGGAGTTTAATTTAGATGAATGTGTGGTGCTGCATTTTGGAAAGGCAAACCAGAACAGGACTTATACAATTGATGGTAGGCCCTGGGGAGTGTTGCCGAACAAAGAGGCCTAGGGGTGCTGGTTCATAGTTCCTTGAAAGTGGAGTCACATTAGACAAGGTAGCGAAGAAGGCATTCGGTACACTTGCCTTTATTGGGCTGTGCATTGAGTATGAAGGTTGAGAGGTCATGTTGCTGCTGTACAGGACATTGGTTAGGCCACTTTTGGAATACTGTGTTCACTTCTGATCTCTCTGCTATCGGAATGATGTTGTTAAACTTGAGAGGATTCAGAAAAGATTTACAAGGATGTTGCTGGGGTTGGAGGGTTTGAGATTTAGGGAGAGGCTGACTAGGCTGGGGCTATTTTCCCTGGAGTGTCAAAGGCTAAGGGGTGAACTTGTTGAGATTTATAAAATCATGAGGGACATGGATATGGTGAATAGGCAAAGTCTTTTCCCCGGGGTAGGGGAGTCCAAAATTAGAAGGCATAGGTTTAAGGTGAGACAGGAAAGACTTAAGGGGCAACTTTTTCACGCAGAGGGTGGTGCGTGTATGGAATGAGCTGCCAGAGGAAATGGTGGAGGCTGGTACAATAACAGCATTTAAAAGACATCTGGATGGATACATGAACAGGAAGGGTTTAGAGGGATATGGGCCAAATGCTGGCAAATGAGACGAGATTAATTTAGGTCATCTGGTCAGCATGGATGAGTTTAACCGAAGGATCTGTTTCTGTGCTGTACAGTTCTCTGACTCTATAAGTGGTCACAATCGACCAATGTAATTTCAAATATTTCAGTTCTGAGGAAGGTCACCGGACCCGAAACGTTAACTCTGTTTTTTCCTTCACAGATGCTGCCAGGCCTGCTGAGCTTTCCCAACAACTTTGTTTTTTGTTTGTAATTTCAAATAGTGTATCATTTCAAAGAACTGTGTGCCTCACACACTTCTCCATTCATCTCAATACCTTCAGTCAGCCAGCAACAAAATTCCGAAGCATGACTCATGTCTCACGTTCATGACAGTCTTGTCACATCCTCACTTTTGTAAACACCAAGTGTACACTTCAAAACATGTATACGTTCCAGCGTGCTTACCTATGACATCAAACAAATACATAGTGTGCAATTTCTCCTCTGTTGCAGTGAAAGTAGTTGTGAATGTGGTGCCACAAGTGAGAATAATAAAAAAACTTCTTGACTTTGAGGAAAATGTTCCTGAATTTCCCCTCAAGGGTTAAATGGCAACTCTGGAATCTCACCCTTGAACAGCAGCTGCCTTATTTCTGTGTGTCTCCTTAAAGCCCCAACTCACTCGATTTTCACCCCACTGGAGGGGGTGAAAAGGAGGTTCACTAGGTTGATTCCGGAGTTGAGGGGGTTGGCTTATGAGGAGATACTGAGTAGATTGGGATTATATTCATTGGAATTCAGACGATTGAGGGGGGATCTTATAGAAACATATAAAATTATGAAGGGAATAGATAGGATAGAAGTAGAGAGGATGTTTCCACTGGCAGGTGAAGGTAGGACAAGAGGGCATAGCCTCAAGATTAGAGGGAGCAGATTTAGGACTGAACTGAGAAGGAACTTCTTCACCCAGAGGGTTGTTAATCTATGGAATTCCTTGCCCAGTGAAGTAGTTGACGCTACTTCAGTAAATGTTTTTTAAAAAAAGGTAGTTTTTTTTGAACAATAAAGGAATTAAGGGATACGGTGAGAACGCGGGTAAGTGGATCTGAGTCCACGAAAGGATCAGCCATGATCTTATTGAATGGCGGAGCAGGCTCGAAGGGCCAGACGGCCTACTCCTGCTCCTAGTTCTTATGTTCTTATGTTCACTCCCAATTCTGCTCTCCTCCACTGCGATTCCAGATGCTGCAAATTCCTGACAGGTAAAACAGAGGGTACCTGGTGAAGCTGTAGCTTGCTGAATGACTGTCCCAGCTATCATGCAACTACTTCTAATGAACAACATGGCTGCATGCGCACTGTCCTCTTCTACCCTTCATTCAGAGAGCCACTGGTCTCAGCAAATCATCATGCCCGCTCTCTGATCAACTCAGACACCACTACCAGGTATTCAAGATTTTACACTGGAGCTCAGAGACACCTACGAATTGTGCGCTACTGCCAGGGTTACTTTGAGCAAGGGACACCCATGCATCACCTGCATCCGCACTGTTTCCTTTGGCGTTGACCTAGATACACCATATATGTGGCTGTTGGTTTCTTCGCACACAGTGACTATGGCACTGGGTTACCAGCCTTTGTTGGTGTGCAATGCTTTCTCAGTGCAGAGGGAAACACAGTAGTTTATGACAGTGGGGAGCATTTGTCCATGAGCTACGGGGAGGATACATCACTGGAAGGCAGTGATAACTCAGTGTTAGAGCTACAGCATGTGCCAACAGCTCATTCAGCAAACACACAGCATGTGCTTCAATCCAATGGCGATGGGTGTAAGTCAAAGAGATCATAGGTGTAAGTCAGGTGAAGGGGGACTGCAGTCAGTCATGGGACTTGTCAGATTGCACCATAGGGGATTGGCCAGGGTCAGTCTTCCAGGTATGTGCAGTCTATAGATTACAGATAGGTCAGTCGGGGTATGACCAAGACTTCAGTCGGGTCCTGTTTTACCTGCAATGAGACAAAGGGAGGGATTAGTTATGATAGAAATGGATGGAAGAGCAGTTAGTGTCATGCATGAGCAGAAGGGATGAGGTGTCCCCATTGAGTGAGTTGGAAGCACAAGGGAGGGTCATGGGGTGGGTGTGAGCCCTTGAGTGGACAAGATGCATGAAATACTGAGAGTTACAGTCCAGAAGTCTTCGTGAGATTGTGTGCAGTGGCAAAGTTAGAGTGAATGCTGGCCCTGTGTGCATGAGGGAACAGGTAGAAGATGGTGGAACATACCCTTGCAGTGTGTCAGAGGGCACTTAAGAGTCAGCTTCATTGTTTGGGGTCTGGAGTCACTTGTAGGCCAGACTAGGTAAAGAAGGCAGCTTCCTTCCCTAAAGGACATTAGCAAACCAGATGTTTTTTCCCTTATAACCAACAGTGGTTTCCTGATCACTATTAGACTCTAATTCCAGATTTTGTACTGAATTCAAATGCCACCATGGTGAGATTCGAACCTAGGCCCCCAGAACATTACCCAGGTTTTTGCAGTGTTCGGCCAGTGATAATGTCACAAGGCCACTGACTTCCAAAAGCTAGGATTTGACTATGGCCCCAGAGCTGTGGTCCTGGCAGTGGGCAGTATTTTCACCTCGCTTGCTGTGCAGTCCCCAAGTAGGGTACCTGAAAGCTTGGTTGTGTAAATAGTCAGGTGAAAAGCAGAAGATTGTGTGAGAAAATTCAATCTGAGACTTGTTGGATCAGAAGAACTGTGAAACTTATCTGCTACCACACTTTAAATGCGAAAGGGGAAGTTGAGTCACATTCACTGTGACACTTGTTTCTCCTTCGTAGGAACAAACTGTGGTGTCTAACTGTAAGCTGCAACACACAATGCAGAGTAAGGCAGAGTGGAGAAGGCAATGCCATTGATTATTGAGGACACCATCACTGATGGTGAGACTGATCTGCTGAGGGCCTGAAACCATTTTAAAATACTTGTGTGCCTCACACTCGCCTCCTCATCCCATAAGCTCATCTCATCTACAAATTGGAGATGGCGTAAACCTTCTTTCTGTCATCTCACCTAAAAATGCAACAAATATTTTGCAGCCATTTTTTATTCAAATACTGGAATATTTAAAAATGAACTGTTTCAGAAACTCCAAGGATAAGGTGAGAATTACAGTTCATTATTATTGTCAACATTTGTTGGGAAAGGAAAGGTTCCCATGATTAATTAGTCTCCTTCCTGATAGTGAGGAACGCTTTAAGAAAGAGGAACGTTTGAGGACTCCAGGTATATACTTGATGAAGGATGAGGCGGGGATCTAATTGAAACTTACAGAATACTGAATGGTCTGGACACAGTGGATGTTGGGAATATGGTTCCATTGGTAGGAGAGTCTAGGACCCGAGGGCACAGCCTTAGAGTAAAGGGACGACCCTTTAGAACGGAGATAAGGAGAAACTTCTTCAGCCAGAGGGTGGTGAATCTATGGAATTCACTGCCACAGGAGGGTATGGAGGCCATGTCATTGAGTATATTTAAGACAGAGACAGATAGGTTCTTGATTGTCAAGGGGATCAAAGGTTACGGGGAGAAAGCGGGAGAATGGGGTCAAGAAACTTATCAGCCATTATTGAACAGTGGAGCAGACTCAGTGGGCCAAATGGCCTAAATTCTGCTCCTGTGTCTTATGGTCTTATGTTTTATGTCTTATGTCTAACTTTCTTGAGTAAGAGCAACAACAGAATGCTAAGGGTTCATTGGAGTTGCATATTAAAAGTCTAGCATAGTAATTGCTCATTCTGAAAAGTTTCTCAATTCATCTTTTATATCTGGCAGGATGCAACAGTGTTTTTCCCTCTTTAAGCAGGGGCATGGACAAAGAGTTGAACAGATGTACAAAGCTCTGATTTATTTGGTAGTGGGGACAGTACCTCAAGAAGGCTGTATAGACAGATTCACCAGAATGATACTGAAGCTAGAAGAATTTAAAGATAGGCACTCTAAATGAGGTTTGTATTTCATTGATTAGGAGTTATCAGACTGTGGTGTTTAAATAATGTGATAAAGAAGAAATAGAGGAACTGTTTAATCTCATGGAGAAGAACAAGAGACATAACCTTAAATTAAATGATGTAACCTTGTTCCTTGTAAACAGGAAATGTCCCAATTCACTTACACTCATAGAGTAATAGAGTCAAACAGCCCAGAAACAGACTCTTTGGTCCAACTAGTCCATGCTGACCATGTTCCCAAACTAAACTAGTCCCACCTGCCTGCACATGGCCCAATTCCCTCCAAACCTTTCCTAATCATGTATTTACATAAATGTCTTTTAAACGTTGTAACTGCATCTGCATCCACCACTTCCGCTGGAAGTTCACTCCACACATGAAACACTCTGTGTAAAAAAAATGCCACTCATGTCCTTTTAAAATTTTTCTCCTCTAACTTAAAAAAAAGACCTCAAATCTTGAAATTCTCCACCCTAGGGAAAAGACACCTGCCATTTACCTTATTTATGTCCCTCATGATTTCACAAATCTCTATAAGGTCACTCATCAACCATCCAGGTTTGTTCAACAGCATTTACTCCTTTATAACCAAGAGGAAATAAAGATAGTAAACAAATTGACTTACTTGTTGACAGTTAGACTGGTATGAATGGGAGGTACATGTCATAGTTGAATGTTGATTCACACATGAAAGCGGTGTCCGACGTTAAGACCTGACAAGAAATAGAGCGTGACCAAGTGTTCAAGGAACAAAACAGAAGTCTGGTAAAGCTCAGCAGGTCTGGAAGCATCTGTGAAGAAGAAAATCAGAGTTAACGTTTCGGGTCTGGGGACCCCTGCTCAGAACCAGACCTGCTAGGCTTTTCCAGCAACTTCTGTTTTTGTTCCTAATTTACAGCATCTGCAGTTCTTTCGGTTTTTATTAAGTGTTCAATGGCCTTGATCACATGCATGGTGCATTTTAATCCCCAGCATCTAGGTCCTTGCAATTGGCAATCTGCTCCCATTGCTCTCTCACTATTTATCCCTTCTACCCAATCCTCCTCCACTTCACCTCCCCCAGCTCCCTCGCTGCCCTGCAGTCCTATTCTTAAAGTTCTCCTAGTTCATTAAGCCCTCCTTCATCACCTCTAGCCCTGGCTGTGAATTCAATATAGCATCCCAGCTTGTGGAAACAGGCCATTTGGCCCATTGAGTCCTCACTGATCATCCAAAGAGCATCCCAACCAGACCCACACCCATTCCTGTGACCTGTGTTTTCCATGGTCAATCCACCTAACCTGCACATCTTTGGACTGTGGGAGGATACCGGAGCATCTGGAGGAAACCCATGCAGATACAGGGAGAATGTGTAAACTCCACACAGACAATCACTTGAGGCTGGAGTTGAACCTGGGTCCCTGGCACTATGAGGCAGCAGTGCTACCATGCAACATTCAAGGAGTGCTAACCTTAAGTAGTGAGGCAATTAATTAAAATTGATATGTAAATGCACACTTTTTGTGTTTGTTTAGACAGATGTAGTTCTGAGAACTTTATCTTCACGTGAAATGAAATGTAGCCACTCTGTAGTCATGATGGGACAAGATACCAATTCCTTGAGAACCTAATTAAAAATGTAAGTTGCAAAACTGAATGATTTTCACAGTTGGAATGAGTGGTGTCAGTATTAGAAAATTAGGCAGGAGACATAATGAGAATAGGAAATGGACATCAGCAGAGCCTTTTTACTGATAAGGATATGTGATCGTCAGAGATAAGTGAACTGTAAAAAAAATTGTAATGATATGTGAGACTTAAAACTAAAAATTGTCGCATAAACTGTGCCTCGGGGAGAGACCTCTGTAGACTTGTGAATAAAGTCTGTAATAGCTGTACTCCAGACATGAACTGGTTTCACTGAAAACAAAAAATGCTGGCGTGTTCACTCAGTTTTGATGAAGAGTCATCTAGATGCAGAACGTTAACTTGCTTTCTTTCCATGGATGTTACCTGACCTACTATGATCTCCAGAATTTTTTGTTTTCAATACAGATTCCATCATTGGAGGTATGGTTAGTAAGTTTGCAGATGACACCAAAATTAGAGGTGTAGTGGACAGTGGAGAAGGTTACCTCAGAGTACAACAGGGTCAATAGTGAGGAAGCAGGACATTCAGAGTCCTCACTGACCATCTGAAGAGTATCCCACCCAGACCCACTCCCATCACTGTAATGGGAGAGATAGTAGGAACTGCAGATGCTGGAGAATCCGAGACAACAAGGTGCAGGGCTGGATGAACACAGCAGGCCAAGCAGCAGCTCCT
>NC_063363.1:30016360-30026998 GCF_021869965.1 Rhincodon typus | reverse complement strand
CACACACACACACACACACACACACACACACACCGATTCCAAACTCTCACACACACTCACTCTCAAACACACACACCGATTATAATCAACACACACACACTCACATACAGATTCTAGTCTCACACACACACATACAGATTCTAGTCTCACACACATACACACACACACACATACAGATTCTAATCATACATGCACACAAACACACACACAGATTCTAAATCACACACACTTGCATACACACACGCATACACATATACAGATTCTGATCACACACACACATACACCGATTTCAATCACACACACACACACACACACACAAACACACACACACACACACACAAATCTACAGATTGTAATCTCACACACACATATACAGATTCTGATCACACACACTTACACTCACACACAGATTCAAATCACATACATACACACACACACACAAATATACAGCTTGTAATCACACACACACATACACGCAAACACATACATATTCTAATCACACACATATACATACACACAGACTCAACTCACACAGATACAGACTCAACTCACACACATATGCAGATTCCAATCACACACAAACATGCACACAGACTCAACTGACACCATGTCCAGATTCTAATCACACACATACACACAAACACACACACACACACACACACTCACCGATTTCAATCACACACACACATACTCACTCACACACACACACTGATTCTAATCACACACACACACACCCCGATTCCAATCCCACACACATACACACACACCAATTCCAAATACACACACACACATACAGATTTTAGTCACAGACACACATACACATGTATACATACAGATTCTAGTCATATACACATTCCCATACAGGTTCTAGTCGCACACACACTCACACACACAGACACAGATTCCAATCACACACACACACACCGATTATAATCACACACACACATCGATTCTAATCACACATGCACACATCGATTCTAATCGCACACACGCACACCAATTCTAATCACACACACACACACCGATTCTAATCACACACGCACACCGATTATAATCACACACACACATGCACACACTGATTCTAATCACACGCACACACACCGATTGTAATCACACACACACACACCGATTCTAATCACACACACTATAATCACACACACACACCGATTCTAATCACACATGCACACACCAATTCTAATCGCATGCACACACCGATTCTAATCGCACACGCACACTCACATACAGATTCTAGTCTCACACACACACATACAGATTCCAGTCTCACACACATACACACACACACATACAGATTCTTATCACACACACAGATTCTAATCATACATGCACACAGACACACACAGAGATTCTAATCACACACACTTGCACACACACGCATACACATATACAGATTCTGATCACACACACACACTCAGTCACACACACACACACACACCCCAATTCCAATCACACGCACACACACACACACACAAATCTACAGATTGTAATCTCACACACACATATACAGATTCTGATCACACACACTTACACACACACACACAGATTCAAGTCACATACATACACACACGCACACACACACACAAATATACAGATTGTAATCACACACACACTTACATACAAACACATACATATTCTAATCATACACATGTACATACACACAGACTCAACTTACACAGATACAGACTCAACTCACACACATATACAGACTCAACTCACACACATATACAGATTCCAATCACACACAAACATGCACACAGACTCAACTGACACCATATACAGATTCTAATCACACACACACACACACACCCCGATTCCAATCACACACACACACACACACCCTGATTCCAATCTCACACACACACACACGCCAATTCCAATCTCACACACATACACATGCCGATTCCAATCACACACACACACACACACACATCCCGATTCCAATCGCGCACACACACACACACACACACACACACAAACACAGACACACACACACACACCAATTCGAATCACACACACACACACACCCATTCCAATCACACACACAGACACCGATTCCAATCACACACACATATACAGATTCTAATCATGCACAAACATACACACAGACTCAACTCACACACAGACACACATATACAGATTCTAATCACACACACACACACAGATTCAAATCACATACACACGCACATACACACACACACACAAATATACAGATTGTAATCACACACACACATACACACAAACATATATATATTCTAATCACACACATACACATACACACAGACTCAACTCACACAGATACAGACTCAACTCACACACATATACAGATTCCAATCACACACAAACATGCACACAAACTCAACTCGTACCATATACAGATTTTAGTCACACACACACAGACACACACACACATGTATACCTGCAGATTCTAGTCACACTCACATTCCCATACAGGTTCTAGTCGCGCACACACTCACACACATAGACACAGATTCTAATCACACACACACACACCGATTCTAATCACACACACACACACAAACACGCACACACTGATTCTAATCACACACAGACACACTGATTATAATCACACACAGACACACTGATTATAATCACACACACACACACCGATTCTACTCACACGTACACACACACACTCACATACAGATTCTAGTCTCACACACACACATACAGATTCTAGTCTCACACACACACACATACACACACACATACAGATTCTTATCACAGACACAGATTCTAATCATACATGAACACAGACACACACACAGATTCTAACCATACACACTTGCACACACACACGCATACACATATACAGATTCTGATCACACACACACATACATAGTTTCTAATCACACTCACACACAGACTTTACTTACTCAGATACAAACTCAATTCATACACATCCAACAGATATAGACTCAACTCGTCAATTCTAATCACAAACACGTACAGACTGGACTCACAGATACAAACTCAACTCATAAACACACACAGACTCAGCTCACACATATTCACACATGCATACAGACTCACATGCATGCACACAGACTCTCACTCACTTAAATGTACACACACACAGACTCATACTCACTCACAAACCTGCATTGATACAGCCACATACACAGACACAAACACACACACATATGCACAGATGCGTACGCACAGATGCACACACATTGTGTTGCACACACGTAGATCCATACACAGATAGAAGTGCATACACATGCATAGAGTCATGCACACATACAGAAAGTTGCATACACAACACACACACAGTTCCACACACATACTCATGCGCAAATGCTAGATTACACACTCGCAAACACATATCATAGTGAGGAAATTACAATTCTACAGGAGACATTGAACTATACTGATAGCAGTGCTAGGAAAATATTCAGAGTTAGATACTCTGAAAGTTAAGTGAAGCATTATATGGTGAAATGTGAAAGTGAAAAGCATGTGTGGAGGGAGTGGGGAAGAGAGGAACGTCATCTAACTATGTAATTAGAAAGACAGTCCATGAGGATATTGGAGTGGTTAGGCTTATTGGTTTGGGCCTGTGTCCATTGGAGCTTCGAAGAATAAAAGATGATCTTACAGAAACGTAATATCCTGGACAGGTTGGATGCTGAATGGGTGTTTCCTGTTGTGGGGGACGAGAACTGGAGGATACAGTTTAAGAAATCTCCCATTGAAGACAATGACTTTTTTTTCTCTCAGAAGATCACAGGTCAGTTGAGGATTGAGAGTCTTTGGAACTCTGTTCCCCAGAGAGTGGGAGAGGTATTGTGCTTGGTCAGTGGGAAGTGTGGAGCCTCTGCGCTCTGCATGCACCAACCTGACCTTCCTACTTTAACCGGAGATGGAGACGGAGAGGTCCAGGAAGGGGAGGGAGGTGTCAGAAATGGTCCAGGTGAATTTGAGGGCAGGGTGGAAGGTGTTGGTGGAGTTGATGAACTGCTCAGGCTCCATCACTGGGGGATGAGGCAGCATTGATGCAGTCATCAGGATAGCAGAGAAAAGGTGGGGGATGGTGCCCGTGTAGTTGCGGAAGAGGGACTGTTCCACAAATCCTACAAAGAGACAGGCATAGCTCAGACCCATTGGTTTGTAGGAAGTGGGAGGAATCGAAGGAGAAATTGTTGAGGGTGAGGACCAGGTCTGCCGAGCGAATGAGAGTGTCAGTGGAGGGGGGCTGGTTGGGCCTATGGTAGAGGAAAGGGCGGAGGGCTTTTAGGCCCTCTCTATGGGGGATACAGCTATAAGGGGGCTGTATGTCCATGGTGAATATGAAGTGTAGGGGGTCAGGGAATTGAAAGTTTTGGAAAAGGTGAAGGGCTTGAGTTGTGTCGCAACCAGTTCAAAGAGCATCTGCGCTCTGCACTCACCAACCAAACCGACCTTCCGGTTGCCATCCATTTTAATTCCCCCTCCAATCCCCTGGTGACGTGTCCATCCTTGGCCTCCTCCACTATCAGTGTGAGGCCAAACGTAACCTGGAGGAACAACACCTGATATTTTGCCTTGGGAGCTTACAGCTCAATATTGACTTCACCAGCTTCAAAATCCCTCCACCCTGAGCCTTATCCCATGTCCAGCCCTCCCCTTCCTCCTCACCTCCCCGACCTGAGCCGACCTGTCCATCTTCCCACTCCACACTTCGCACTGACCAAGCACAATAACCTCCTACCTGCATCCACCTGTCTCCATCCCACCTATCCTTAGCCCAGCCACACCCCCGTCACTCTATTTACACCTGGACTGCCCTCCCCCTTCCCCTCCCCCGTCCTGACGAAGGGTTTCAGCCCAAAATGTTGACTTCCCTGCTCCTCGGATGCTGTCAGACCTGCTGTGCTTTTCCAACCTCACAACTATAGACTCTGGCTTCCAGCATCTGCAGTCCTTATTGTCTCCATGATTATTCCTCTCTGTAGTTTATTAAATCTCGTCACTGTAGACTAAACAGTACTGGACTTTCCACCCAGACCACTGTGAAAAATGATTCTATTCCCCAGCACCCCCACTCCATGATGTTATTCAATTGTCCTCCAGTCTTTACAATTAGAATTAGAATTAGAATTTAGAATTAGGTCTATTGTCACCGTACTCACATGAGTACAGTGACAAATTTACAAGTCGCCACTTATGGCATTGTCTTAGGTACAAAGGTCCTAGGTCCTGATTCTTCAGTACAACTCTTAGGAGAAAAAGAAATTAGAAAAATAAAGAAATAAAAATTTCAGAATAACAGCCCTTGCAATCTGGTCCACCCTGGCACCAGCCTCTAGTCTGCACCGGACCTTGTCTCTAGATTTTACGTACAAGCATTCCATAGAATTCCCCAAATGTGGCGTTTAAACCTCATTATCTTTCCATTGCATTTGAATTCTAGGATGTATTTTAGATAGTCTAGATGTTCCAGGTCTGTTTCCCTCCCTGTGTAAAACATGCAGGGTAAATATATTCATATATTTTTTAGATCATGAGGTTAAGATAACGCACTCAGAAAGTGGAAACAAAGAAGGAACCATAAGAGTAGAAGTTGGTTATTCAGACCCATGAGTTTGTTGCACATTTAATAGCTTCGTGGGCAATCAACAAACACATTCTCTCCAGCCACCAACTTTGGTTATGTAATCCTGAATGGCCTTTCATAAGATGCCAAAGATGGCAGCAGTGAGACAGAGTGATCAAATGGGTGATAGCTGGCGTTGCAAGATCTAAATAAAATAAATTGAGAAGGAGTAATCCATCCTGAGGAACTGGCACCAACCTTTAGAAAGTGCTCCTGGGAAATGTAACTAAGACATTCAAGAACGTCCAGAGGGTTTAAGGAAGTATTTTTTATATACTGGAAATTATGGCATATAAATCAACACAGTGAATAAAACATCTCCCATATTTCAGATTCAAAAAAATCATGCTTTTGAATATACTCAGAGTATTCAGTTGGGATTGTAATCACTAGAGTTTAGAAGAATGAGGGGAGAATCTCATAGAAACCTATAAAATTTTATCAGAAGGTTAGATACTAGAAGGATGATCCCGATGGTTGGGGAACCAGGGAACAGAGTCTGAGGAACAGTGTAAACATTTTAGGAATAAGATAAGGGGAAATATCTTTCCCCAGAGCGCAGTTAGCCTGTGAAATTTATTACTGGAGAAAGTGGTTGAGGATGAAACATTGTGTTTTGAAGAAGGAGGTAGATATACTCTTGGGCTAAAGGCATCAAGGATATGAGGCAGGTTCAGGGTATTGAGCTTAATGATCAGCCATGATCATGATGAATGGTGGAGCGGGCTCAAGGGGTCAAGTGGCTTACTCCTGCTCCTATTTCTATGTTTCTCTGAAAATAACAAATTGTTTTTTTCTTATGGCCAAGCACACAGGTAGCTGGAGTTATTTTTTATTCGTTCATGGGTTGAGGGTGTCGATGGCTAGACCAGCATTTATTGCCCATCCCTAATTGCCCAGAGGGCAGTTAAGAGTCAGCCACATTGCTGTAAAGATAACAGGTTCCTTCCCTAAAGGACATTAGTGAACTAGATGGGTTTTTCTGACAATCAACAATGGATTCATGGTCATAATTAGACTCTCAATTCCAGATTTTGTTTTTTTTTAAAATTAAATTGAATTCAAACATTTTGGTGGAACTCAAATTCCGCTATCTGCTGTGGTTAGATTCAAACCCAGGTCCCCGGAACACTACCGGGTCTCTGGATTAACAGTCCAGCAATAAGACCACTAGCCCATCAGCTCCCCTTAGTATCATCTGTTGAATGAGAAGCCTGATTCCCCTCATCTCAGTAGTCATCAACATCTATTGTCTTTCTGCTTTCCCTTCAAATCCCAACATCCTAATCTCAAACAGAGAGTGGTCTACTTCCCTGTGTCAGCATCTAATTTGGCTTTGTACTTTCTGTGAGCCTTTCCCTGAAATGAAATGTCCTTGGCAAATAGATTTAAGGAGAATCCCAAGGTACCTTTTACATATATATAGGAGCATGAGGGTAGCTAGACAAAGGGCAGGTCCACGCAAGGACAAAGAAGGGAAGTTCTGTGTGGACCTAAAGGAAGTGGGTGAAGTCCTTAATGAGTACTTTGCATTGGTTTTCACCAAGAGAAAGATTTGGGTGATGGTAATTATCTAGAGAGGTTTGTTAACATTCTAAGGCATATCGATATTAAGAAGGAGGAGGCATTGTGTGTCTTGAAAAGCATTAAAGCAGATAAGTCCCCAACTCCTGATGGGATCTATCCCAGGATACTGAAGGAGACAAGGGAAGAGATTGCTAGGGCCTTGACAGAAATGTTTGTATTCTCTTTAGCCACAGGCGAGGTCCTAGAAGACTGGGAAGTAGCCTACGTGGTTCCTTCATTTCTGAAGAGCAACAGGGGTAATCCAGGAAATTATGGGCCGGTGAGCCTTACATCATCAGTATGGATATTACTGGAGAAAATTCTTAGGGACAGGATTTACTTGCATCTGGAAAAGAATGGACTTTTAAGGAATATCCAGCATGGCTTTATGCAGTGGAGGTCTTGTTTCACAAACAATTGATTTGTTTTTTTGAGGACTTGATGATTGATGAGGATAAGGCAATGGATGTTGTCTACATGGACTTTATTAAAGCATTTGACAAGGTCCCCCATGGTAGTCTGGTCCAGAAGATCAAATTGCAAGGAATCCATGGTGAGTTGGCAAGTTGGATACAAAATTGGCTTGGCCATTGAAGAGAGAGGGTAGTTGTGGAGGGGCGTTTTTCTGACTGGAGGTCTGCGATCTGTGTTGCTCCGCAAGGATCAGTGCTGAGATGTCTGCTGTTTATAACATATATAAATGATTTGGATGAAAACGTCACTGGTCTGATTAATACGTTTGCAGATGATACAAGAAATGGTGGAGTTGTGGAAGTGAGGAAGGATATCAAAGGATACAGCAGGATAGAATTCAGCTGAAAAGTTGGGCAGAGAAATGGCAGGTGGAGTTTATTCAGGACAAGTGTGGAGTTTGCATATTCTCCCCATGTCTGCGTGGGTTTCCTCCGGGTGCTCCGGTTTCTTCCCACAGTCCAAAGATGTGCAGGTTAGGTGGATTGGCCATGCTAAATTATCCATAGTGTCCAGGGACATGCAGGCTCGGTGGATTAACCATGGGAAATGCAGGGTTTATGGGATAGGGTAGGGGAGTGTGTCTGGGTGAGATGCTCTTTGGAGGTTCAGTGTGGACTTGATGGGCCAAATGGTCTGCTTCCACACTGCAGGGATCCTATGTGTCCTATGAGTAAGTGTGAAGTGATGCATTTTGGTAGGTCAGATGCAAAAGGAAAGTATACTGTAAATGGGCGGGCTGTTAAGGCCATTGATATATAGAGGGATCTTAGGGTCCAAGACCATAGCTCCGTACCAGCAAAGATGGATAAGGTGTTAAAGAAGGCATACAGCATACCTGTCTTCATTGGTCGGGGCATTGAGTATAACAGTTGACAAGTGATTTTGCAACTGTATAAAACTTTTGTCAGGCCACATTTGGTGTATTGTGTGCAGTTCTGGGCATCACACTATAGGAAGGATGTGGAGCTTTGGAGAGGCTACAAAAGAAGTTTACCAGGATGTTGCCTGGATTGGAGTGTATTAGCTATAAGGAGAGTTTGGATAAACTTGGATTGTTTTTGCTGGAGCATCAGAAGCTGAGGGGTGACCTGATAGAAGTGCATAAGATTATGAGAGGGGTGGATAAAGTGAGGAGTCAGGATCTCTTTCCAAAGGTGGAAATGTCAGATATTAGGGGGCAGAGCTTTAAGGTGAGGGAAAATGTTTTAAAAGAGATGTGCAAAGAAAGCTTTCTTACAAAGAGGGTTGTAGATGCTTGACACACGCTGCCAGGGGAGGTGGCAGAAGCAGAAACGGTAGCAACATTTAAGATGTATTTAGACAGACACATTAATAGGCAGGGAATAGAGGGATATGAAATATGTGCAGGCAGATGGTGGGCTGAAGGGCCCATTCCTGTCCTGTCACCAACCTCTGTGTGAAAAAGTTGCCCCTTAGGTTTTTTTCTAAATCTTTCTCCTCTCACCTAAACCTATGCTCCTCTAGTTTTGGACTCCTGCACCCTGGGGAAAAGATCTTGTCTATTTACCCTATCCATGCCCATCATGATTCTATAAATCTCTATGACGTTGCCCCTCAGCCTCCGACACGCCAGGGAAAATAGCCCTCATCCACTCAGCCTCTCCCTGTAATTCACACTCTCTAACCCTGGCAACATCCTTGTAAATCTTTTCTGAATCCTTTCAAGTTTCACAACATCCTTTCTATAGCAGGGAGATGAGAATTGCACGCAGTATTCCAGTAGTGGCCTAATCAATGTCCTCTTAACAATTGCCTTTTGTACTTTTTACTGAGTCAATTTTTCTTACTCTGACTGCCCTGACATTTATAAAAAGCCACTTCTCTTTCTCTTTTACATGTCTATTCCTTAAACTTGTCTAGAGTCCCTGACTAATGTCTTCCCTTGTTATTGCTCACAGCACCCCACCCTTGACATCAACCACCCAGGCCTGTTCTACAGCATTTATTCCTTTGCATCCATGAAGACAATAAACTGATTGATTCATTTGTCATAAGATAACAAGGTGTAGAGCTGGATGAACACAGCAGGCCAAGCAGCATCTGTGTTCATCCAGCTCTACACCTCGTTATCTCAGGTTCTCCAGCATCTGCAGTTCCTACTATCTTTTCAAGACCCTTACCTTAGTCCTTCTTTACCATGACTGTTGTTACCTTTATGATTTTTTATCCAGCGAATGGTCTGCCCTGTCTTACACCACTGCTTTTCATAAATTTGCTTCAGTTCACTCTGAAAACATTTACACCTTCTTGTTTATCTGAAGAATCCGAACCACAATTGTGGCACCACACAGTCTCTAATTACTGCAGCAAGAGAACCTCTCTCTGTGTCAGATCTTCAAACTAGCTCATCGCCTGCCCATTTTGAATGGTGACTTCCTTACGTAATAGCTGGTAAAATAAACACACTGACCTTTCCATTGATGTCAAGACCAATCCTGTGACTCTGATCAATATTACAAACATCCTACTTGCAGCGACAAATAGTGGTGGAGGTGTAAAACCAGTTCATGTAGGAGCAAATTACTGCACATAGAGTCATAGAGACATAGAGATGTACAGCATGGAAACAGATCCTTCGGTCCAATTTGTCCATGCCGACCAGATTTCCTAAATAAATCTAGCCCCATTTGCCAGTATTTATCCCATATCCCTCTAAACCCTTCCTATTCCTGTACCCATCCAGATGCCTTTTAAATGTTGTAATTGTACCAGCCTCCACCACTTCCTCTGGCAGCTCATTGCACACATGCACCAACCTCTGTGTGAAAAACTCACCCCTTAGGTTTTTTCTAAGTCTTTCTCCTCTCACCTTAAACCTATGCCCTCTAGTTTTGGACTCCTGCACCCTGGGGAAAAACTTTATCTATTTACCCTATCCATGTCCCTCATGATTTTATAAACCTCTATAAGGTCACCCCTCAGCTTCTGATGCTCCAGGGAAAATAGTCCCAATCTATTCAGCC
>NC_063363.1:30014447-30015860 GCF_021869965.1 Rhincodon typus | reverse complement strand
TCAGCTTTCCTGCTCCTCTGATGCTGCTTGGCCTGCTGTGTTCATCCAGCTCTACACCTTGTTATCTCAGATTCTCCAGTTCCTACTATTTCTTTATTGATACCAGTGGAAACCACAAAGTTATACAATTTATTTATTCTATAATTATCTGCCCTCTATATAGAAGTAGTCCATCTCCCTAGAGTATCACCACTGTTCATGCAGTTCTTACCGATTTATTTCACATTGAATTGACTGGTCCTGTCGTCGGGTGTGAGTGCTCACCATTAGAAGTGTTTGATTTGAATTTGGAGATGTTTGTGATGTTCTGTCTGATTTTGTGGTTGGAATGGGCTTCAGCTCCGTTTGAAATGGGATCCTTTTTATTCAATTAAATAAATTTCAAAGCTGTTCGCCTCACACAGCCGATCTTTGCTGCTGCTTTTGTGTCTTTTTGATTTTCCTTTTTATTACCTGACGTGGGCTCATCCATCGCTGAACCACCGTAAAGAGCATCTTGTTACCTTGCATTTGTCCTGCATCCCAACTCTTGTGCTGTGTTTAAACACAAACCTTCTTGCTCGGGTGAGAAAAGTGTACAACAGGACTTATAGTTAGTTTGTAATTCAAGACAATATTTATTGAAGAGTTTGTTCTAGATCTTTTGGGTTGACCTACTGCCTAATCCCGATGATGTTTTCCATCACAGCTTCTGTACCAGCCAACAGAGCTGCTGTGCCCAGTGACTGGGCACTGGGTACCTGTGGAACAATGCTTGCCCAAGCTAGAGATCAGCAAATATTCCAGGCTTTATGATGGCGAAGAACCAGGTTGGTGCCTACTGTTAAATTATGTATCACTTTAAAATCCTGTGTAAGGCTCATTCTTCCTGAACACGATGGCCCAGTGGCTAGCACTGCTGCTTCACAGCACCAGGGACCTGGGTTCGATTCTACCCTCGGGCAACTGTCTGTGTGGAGTTTGCACGTTCTCCCCGTGTCTGCGTGGGTTTCCTCCGGGTGCTCCGCTCCGGTTTCCTCCCACAGTCCAAAGATGTGCAGGCTAGGTGGATTGGCCATGCTAAATTGCCCCATAGTGTTCAGGAATGTGTAGATTAGGTGGGTTATAGGGGGATGGGTCTGGGTGGGATGCTCTGAGGGTCAGTGTGGACTTGTGGGGCTGAAGGGCCTGTTTCCACACCGTAGGGATTCTATGATCTGTGATCTTAAGACTAGCTTTGACTTGTCCCCAATTTATATCTGTCATGATTTCGTTCAACATAGGAATGAAGGGTTTGAGTTATAAAAATAAACTGGATAGTCTGGGATAACCAGGTGTAGAGCTGGATGAACACAGCAGGCCAAGCAGCATCAGAGGAGCAGGAAGGCTGACGTTTCGGGCCTAGACCCTTCTTCATTTCTGAAGGGTCTAGGC
>NC_063363.1:29997770-30014347 GCF_021869965.1 Rhincodon typus | reverse complement strand
AAACGTCAGCCTTCCTGCTCCTCTGATGCTGCTTGGCCTGCTGTGTTCATCCAGCTCTACATCTTGTTATCTCAGATTCTCCAGCATCTGCAGTTCCTACTATTTCTGGATAGTCTGGCACGGTTTTCACTGGAGCCATAGGAGATTGAGGGGTGACCTTAATTGAGATTTATAAAATCGTGAGGGGCATAGATAAGGTGAACAGCCATGGCCTTTTCTCCAGTGTAGGGGAGTCCAAAACTAGCGGCATATTTTTAAGGTGAGAGGAGAAAGATTTAAAAAGGATATGAGGGGCAACTTTTTTATACAGAGAGTGGTTTGTGTGTGGAATGAACTGCCAGAGAAAAGTGGTCGTTGCAGCTACAGTTACTACATTTTAAAAGACATTTGGATGAGTTCATGAATAGAGAAGGTTTGGATGGATATGGGCCAAGCGTAGGCAGGTGGGACAAGTTTTTAGGTTGGAAACATGATCGGCATGGACTGGTTGGACTGAAGAGTCTGTTTCCATGCTGTATGATTCTTATGATTTTTCCATTCAATATTTTTATGGCTTTTATAACCAGGTAGTTCCATCTTCTGACCACTATGTAGCTCTAAGGAACGTTTCTGAAGTCTGTTCCCAGGCCATGTTTATATAATTTGGAGTAGTTTAATGTTCAAATTGTTTCAATTGGTGCAGATGCTAATTGTATTAATATTTACTGTATCGAGGTGACTGGTTGAGCACTTGTTAGTTAATTACTTTCTCCTATTTAAAGAGATGTTACATAAGATATGGTAGCACACTGAGGGTTGCCTACTAGGCCAAGTATTTATTGCCTGTCCCTAACGCCCTTTGAGAAAGTCATGGTGCGCTGCCTTTAAAATAAGTTTAGCCTATTTTTCAGAGATATTATTACACACGTTTGGAGAAGGTGGGGCTGGTACCCAGTCTTCCCAGTCTAGAGGTAGGGACACTACCACTGTGCCAGAGGAAGGCCTTGTCTTCTTGAACTCCGTCAGCCCTTGCGGTATAGGGACACCCACAATGCACAGGTGTATAATGTGGGGAAAATGTAATTGTTCACTTTGCAGGGAGAGTGAAAAGGCAGAGCTTTACTTACACAAAGAACCGTTGTAGAATTCTGAGGGGCAGAAGGATTTCCTTTACTCATTCACGGGACGAGGGCGTCGCTGGCTAGGCAGGATTTATTGCCCCATCCCTAATTGTCCAGAGGACACTTGAGAGTCAACCACATTGCTGTGGGTCTGGAGTCACATATAGGCCAGACCAGGTAAGGATGGCAGTTTCCTTCCCTGAAGGACATTAGTGAACCAGGTGGGTTTTTCCAACAATCAACAATGGTTTCGTGGTCATCATTAGACTCTTAATTCCAAATATTTATTGAATTCAAATTCCACCATCTGCCATTGGCAGGATTCAAGCCCAGGTTCCCAGAACATTAGCTGTGTCTCAGGATTAACAGTCCAGCGACAATACCACCGTGCCATTGCCTCCCCCTTGAATTATAAAAATAAACAGGATTGAACTGTTCTGGTGCATGAATCTCAAAATGTTTATGTACAGGTCCAGCGTGTGGTCAGTAAAGCTAATGGGATGTTATACTTTATTGCGAGAAGATTTGAACATCAAAGTAAGGATGTTATACTTCAGTTATACAGGTCATTGCAACCACATCTCTCATACTGGGCAGTTTTGGTCTCCTTGTGTATTGATAGGAACAACGTATGCCAGGTAGATCCCATTGAGTAGGAGTTCCCTGATGGAGGCTGTTAATCTGGGCCATTTAGGGAGCTCTGGCTACAGATAGATATAAACAGGAGTCTCAGGGATTCTCCTCACTCTAGGAACTGGTCAGAGTCCATGTACTGTGTACATTTAAATAAAGGGTGATGTGGTGATGGGATAGCTGCCTCTGTGGAGTTATTTCACCTTACTTATGGAAGGTTATAAATACATTGGATAAGTTTTAGATGAGATTTACAAGACTGATAGCGGGAATGAGCAAGTTGTCTTGTGGAGAGAGGTGGGACAGGCTCGACTTGATTCCACTACAGTTTAGAAAAGTGAGGGGGTTGATTTGACTGAAGTGTATAAGATCCCGAATGGTTTTGACAAGGTGGATGTGCAAAGGATGCTTCCTTTTTTTTTGTGGCTCAGTTCAGATTTAGGGGGCACTGGTTAACAGTTAGGGGTTTCCACCTTCTGGGGAAAGATGAGAATTTCTTTTTCTCACTGGGAGTTCTGCAACTTTGGAGCTCTATGCCTCTGAAGCCAATGGAGGCAAGATCTTGAATTTTGAAGGCAAGAGGTGGATAGATTCTTAGGCAGCAGAGCAAATGTTATCACCTCCAATTACCATGGTGTTAGCATCAGAATGTTGTGCATGGTAACAGAGCCTCCAAAACAGTGCAGCTCAAATATCATCCAGTCTGTACCAAAGCCTTTTGGAATGTGCAACACCACTCATTTTGAGGCTGCTCTCTGCCCAAGATGAGCCCCTCATTGGTGCCAGCTCCACAACCTGAACAACCTCTTAGAAACCTTCTCAATGCCATCCTCTTCAACATGGAGCGGTTTCCGGTCAGGCCGCTGTTATTTCCTCACCTTTCATCAATTGTCCAAACACAACAGGGAGAACTTTGAGTAGAAATTCATTGCTAGGGTTATGGTACTAAATTTCCTTAATGACATAGACTGGGACTATACTCATTAGAATTTAGAAGAATGAGGGAGGAATCTTATGGAAACATATAAAATTATGGGAGGAATAGATGAGATAGAAGCAGGGAGGTCATTTCCACTGGCGGGTGAAAGTAGAACTAGGAGGCATAGCCCCCAAATATGGGGAAGCAGATTTATGACTGAGCTGAGGAGGAACTTCTTCACCCAAAGGGTTGTGCATCTGTAGAATTCCCTGCCCAGTGAAGCAGTTGAGGCTATCTCATTGAACGTTTTACGGCAAAGATAGATTTTTAGAACAGGAAAGGAATTGAGGGTTATGGTGAGCCAGCAGGGAAGTGGAGCTGAGCCCATGAAAAGATCAGCCGTGATCTTACTGAATGGCGGAGCAAATTCGAGGGACCAGATGTCCTACCCCTGCTCCTATTGCTTATGTTCTTATGAATCAAACTCCAAACTGGACTTGAATGTTGAATTCCCTTGTCTTGCTGTCCTCCCGCTACAAAAAGCACTTGAATGGCTGGTTTTTTGCTCTAACTGAAGAGTTTGAGAGTTTTTGATTGACAAATGTATTGAATGGATAGAGAGCAAAGATGTAGATCAGCTGCGATCAACCACAAACTTTGTTTTATCTGGCATCTTATAAACCAGCACACTCTCACTGTTATATACCTGAAATTATGCACCTGACATTTACTATATTATTTCAGTCTCGAGTAGTCTGTTGAGAAGGCTGTCTGCTGGTAATTTTATTTAAGGCAAAGTTGCATTATTACTGAAGTGATCTATGCTGTAAATAAAGTATACCCCCTGCATTACGTTTCTATTACTTTGTGTGTGTTTTTACATCGATAGTGGGGACCTCTTGATCAACTGGAGTATCGGATCATCCAGCAAGCTCCTGGTCCCTTGGGTGCCAGATAATAAAAAGTTTGCTGTACTTGAATGATGGAGCAGGTTTGAGGGCCTGAATGGTGGTCCATTGTTCTGAGGCATGATAGAAGATAAGGAGAGGCCCTTTGGAAATTTTAGCAAGGAAGTATTTTCCACAGTGTGGAAAAATCGGCGTCCCCATCCGATGAGCTGCGCAGCTCAATCAAACTTCTTTTTTATTTGTCGTTTCAGCTGCTGATCCTGGCTTGTCAACGGAAGGCCTTTGGTTTCTTCAGAATTTCCGCGAGGCTCTGGGCCCCTCTGCCTCCACCTCGGTTCAGACTGAGGAAGCCATGTTGGTAGTATCGCAGGAAGACCTCGTCTCGACCCGCTCCTCCTCAGCTGCTGCCCACTGGGGGCGCTGTTCCTGCCTCATCCAATTGTTAAGCTGCTGCTGGTGTTGTACTAATTACCACCAAGGCAAGGCAGAGAGCTGACTGCTCACACTGAGGGACTGCAATGTGGCTGTTGCACTTGGAAATTTAGGTGCTTTTCAACCGAGGCGCTTGGGGTCAGAGGTAGGGAGAGAGAGACACGGGAGAAAGCCGGGAATATCTTTTTTGCAGGTCTGGGAATGAAAGGAGAGAGAGAAAGGGGGACCAGAAAGGGATGAAGATACCTTCCAACAGACACTTTAAACTAACTGTGTGCACCTAATAAGATGAACACAGAAAGCACAACATTCGCACAAGTCTAATGTTTACTCTGCTCCTCACAGTCCCTTCATCTCTGTTTTTCTTTTCCTCCTTCAGTGCAATCTCTCTGCAAAGCTCATGGGATGTTCTAGTCCAGAGTTATAACCATTTCGGAGTTCACAGATGATGAGCTTGTGCCAGTAATGAAGCCTCTGTGGGCACAGTGTTTCCTTTCTGTGATAGTGTGCAAAAAGATGCAATCAAATGAGGGTAAGGCAGTTACACAGGAGACCTCTCGGGTGATGAAACCCCACTGCTCTCAGGTTATTCCAAAGAACTGTCTTGATATGAAATCACTTGGTAGTTTTGTGCATGTCTGTCATTGTAATGGTAAGTGTAGTTTTGTCATCAAATCTTCCAGTGACCAGGGTAACAACAGCCCCAGTTTGCCATCTTGTGACGTTTATGAAAAATATCTAATTACAACTCTAGCTAGGCAGTATCGGCCAATATTGTGTTGCTGAAGGAAATTAGCTGGCAATCTCAAACTGAATGTGACAGCACCTGAATGGTATTTTGTGTTAAGCATGAGATTTTGGCTGGGGAACTTCTGATTTCAGCTCATGGAATCCTATCTAATGGGAGTGAGTGGAAAATGATTTGGTTTTGGGAATTCAATGCAGTGTGTCAAAATGGTACTTTGGGTTTCTGTACTGTGGGATTGAAAGGAGAATGGTTGTGAACCCTTAGAATTCAGGGCACGGGTCTTAATCTAGGGTTGGATCCCTGTAACATTGTTGAAATGCTCACCTTTTTTGTACAAATCCCTGGCAAAATATTTGTCAGAATCTTCTAAGAAGTGATAATCACACTCTGATTACTGATCCACTCCTTCTTACTCACTCTGCTCTAGTCCTGTGCAGTTCTGGCCTAAACATGTGATTTGCACTGAAATGTGGAGTTTACCTGATCTGGGTGCAGTGCAGGGTCAGTGCTAATGGACAGGTGATACCACCTTTACCCAGCAGTAACTACTGCTGTAGGGTTTAAAGATTTCTTGGTTGGTGGGTGAAGGGATTAGGTGCCAAGTGAGTGAATAAGGAGTTACAGTTCCTGTTTGGTGTGCCAGGTGCTGGATGGGGAACAGATGGGTGGCAGATGAGTCTACCAGGGATGAGTGAGGGGGTCAGTCTGCCATATGGATGGGTGAGGCTATATGCCAGAGTGCCAGGTGGATGAGGGCAACAGGTAACTGGGTGTGTGTAGGGTACCATTTGGGTGAATGAGGGGGTCAGGTACCAGACACATGGGTAAGAGAAGATAGAGTGTTAAATGAATGACTGTAGGAGCAAGGTAGCAGAGGCTGGGCTGAGGTTTGGAGTGGGGTTGGGGGGGAGACATTGTCAGGCATCATGGTGGGGGCAGATTGATTTTTTTAAGGGGGAAGAGGGCTTTGGATCCAGTGTGGATGCATAGGAGCCAGTTTTATAGTTAGCCAGGAGTTGGGGCAGCATGTTAACCCTTTACTTTTTCTGGATGACTATTTAAGTAAGTTGAACCCTCCAAAATTCTGCTTCTAATTAAAGTTGCAGCCATTTTTTTTTTGGGAAGGTTTGAGGCACTAATTATCCATCGGAAGTTTAAGCTTCTCGGATAATTTCCGCATAGCCAGTGCACCGAGACTTCTGAGAGATTCCAGCGGAAATCCTTCAGGGTATACCTGGTCTCTGACTATCAGGAGACTGAAGGACTTAGACTAATGTGTGTTCTTAAAAATATGACAATAATTGAAGTAAGTAATCAGTGATCATAATACACTCTATCACTGCCTTTGATATAAGTTACCTTCTATGCAAGATGTCACTATGAATACATACACAGCTTCTCACCTACACTACCAGAAGACCAAAGATGTGCCTGATGGAAATCTGTTATAAATTGAACTATATTGTGATCACTAGATGTCACAATTGCACACTTTACACCTAGTGGCCGGAAACTAATAATGACAGCTGAATGTTTATTTATTTGAATAAGTTCCAAACAGAAATGCCTGTGATTTAAAACTGACCATGTCAGATAGGCCAGACCAACTGCCTTCCCAAACGATATTCGTGAACCAGATTTTATATTTTAATGACAATCCAGTGGTTTCATGGTCACTGTTAATTAGATTTATTCCAGATTATCAAATTGTTTAAATTCAAATTTTGCAGCAGGTCCACTAGGGTTGGAACTCTTTTTTTTTTACAGAGCATTAGTCACAGTCTCTGGGTTACCAGTTCAATACATACCATCGTTAAACTAATTCTGTCCTCAATAAGAACCTTGACACTGAAAAAGGAAAGCAGAAAGAGGGATGTCCTGTGGGAAACAGGTGTAGTTTTCTTTCTTTTAATGTAAAAAACCTGAACTCACGAACAGAATTTGATGGTCTTTTTTTCCAGAAAGCCTGCCTGAGCTATTTCTAATATTTCCTGCCAGCCCTTTCACACTTTTTGTAACAATCAAGATTGAACCTGCCTCTAGGGGGTTGTACTGTTTTGAATAGTGGGCGACACATCAGCGAAAAGGTGGAATATTGGGTTGCACCCATGCAGTCGGTGTAATGCTTGTCTTTTAACTTTTGACTATTTTTGGCTTCACAAAATTCTCCATCTGGAAAATTTACAATGGTGAGGTAATCCATTATTGTTTATTCTGTAACCAATGAGCATCATTACTGACTCTGGTTGAGTGGGTGTATCTGTAAGCAGTGCCAAACTCCCCCATCAGCCAGTCAACAGGATTGCTTTCTGTAATAGGGTGGGTTACTATGGTTACTGGAAAAAAGAAATGATGAGTCTTAAAATTCCTTTCAGCTGTGCGTGGAGCTGGTCACAATTTCCCCATGGAGTGGGGGTCCCCTTTAACTCTTTCATTGCAAATGCTCCTTTGTACTCCCAGTACAGAAGATTCAAACCCATTGGAAAAGGGTCCTGCACTTGATCCGAAACACACTGGCGGAGGAACTATTTCATTTCAAGGTTTCGACCCCCGATTGCTAACAAATGGCTTCGGATAAAAAGCACACCCAAATAGGAGGTAGATTTGATCCATTTGAAGATAACAGCTTAGAATTACTGATTGGTATCCAAGGACATCATTGTGATAACAGTCTTCTGTGCACAACTGCTTCCTTCAAACATTAAATGAAAGAATGTTTTTTAAAAACTGCATTTATATAGCACCTTTTCAACGTGGTATTACATCCCAAGGGAGTTAACCGGAATGTAGCCATTGTCACTGAGCTAAACAAAGCAGGTATGAATACTCATGATCAAAACCTTGTAGATTTTGAGGATTATTTTAAACGAGACAAGCAGGGAGGTGAAGAGGGTCAAGCATCAATATTCTTTAAAATAGAACATAATTCCAGAAATTCTGGACTGTAAACCCAAGCTTTAGAGTTAAGTTCCTCTGCTGCACAAAATGGGAGTCAGCTCACTTGCAGCCAAGCTGTGTAATTCAAATTCCACTGATCCACATCTCTCTGGTCACCCCTTTGTGGTTTTGAATAAAATATCAGCTTCTCAAAGCTACAACCTCCTTGAGAGGGGTAAAAAAACCCAAAATAATAATGCAAGTATACTGTGAACAGCTCCATTCACCAAGCCGCAAGGATCTTGCTGATGTATGGGTTAAATGAGTTAATTCTTAACTTGTTGGGAAGCACCATCTTAAATGGGTAAGCACAAACCTAACACAGTTGCTCATTTCAAATGAAGCTTGAGTTGTAGACTTCATAAAGTGCCTTTAGTGATCTCTTTGTAGTGTTTTATTGTCTAATGATTCAGACTTTTGCAATACATTCTTTTCTAAATGTTACTATTCTAGCCTTGTGTAAAAGGAATGAATAAAATTGAAAGTGCCTATATTTTACGATGTCTGTGAGGGGTCCTTTATTGTTTGTCAATATCGTTAATTCTAAAGGGCAGTTCCAGCCTTTGAAGAAAAGGAGCGTTCATTCAGCATTGTCAGGGCCAGCGTGGAGTAAAGTGATACAGAGATAGCAGGAACTGCCGATGCTGGAGAATCTGAGATAACACTGTGTAGAGCTGGATGAACACAGCAGGCCAAGCAGCATCAGAGGAGCAGGAAAGCTGACCTTTCGGGTCGAGACCCTTCTTCAGAAATGGGGGAGGGGAAGGGGATTCTGAAATAAATAGGGAGAGAGGGGAAGGTGGATAGAAGATGGATAAAGGAGAAGATAGGTGGAGAGGAGACAGGCAGGGTTGGAGCCAGTAAAAGTGAGTGTAGGTGGGGAGTTAGGGAGGGGATAGGTCAGTCATGGGACGACGGACAGGTCAAGGAGGCAGGATGAGGTTAGTAGGTAGGAGATGGGGGTGCGGCTTGAGGTGGGTGGAATGGTTAGGTAGGCGGGGATGAGCTGGGCTGGTTTTGGGATGCGGTCAGGGGAGGGGAGATTTTGAAGCTTGTGAAGTCCACATTGATACCCTTGGGCTGCAGGGTTCCCAAGCGGAATATGAGATGCTGTTCCTGCAGCTTTCGGGTGGCATCATTGTGGCAATGCAGGAGGCCTAGGATGGACATGTAGTCCAAGGAGTGGGAGGGGGAGTTGAAATGGTTCGCGACTGGGAGGTGTAGTTGTTTGTTGCGAACTGAGCGTGGGTGTTCCACAAAGCGGTCCCCAAGCCTCCGCTTGGTTTCCCCGATGTAGAGGAGGCCACAACGGGAACAGAGGATGCAGTATACCACATTAGCAGATGTGCAGGTGAACATCTGTTTGATGTGGAAGGTCTTCTTAGGGCCTGGGGTGGGGGTGAGGGGCAGGTGTAGCACTTGCTCTGGTTGCAGGGAAAAGTGGTGGGGTTGGAGGGGAGTGTGGAGCAGACAAGGGAGTCACGGAGAGAGTGGTCCCTCCAGAAAGCAGATAAGGGTGGGGAGGGAAAAATGTCTTTGGTGTGGGGTCGGATTGCAGATGGCGGAAGTGTTGGAGGATGATGCGTCGGATCCGGAGGTTGGTGGGGTGGTACGTGAGGACGAGAGGGATTCTGTTTTGGTTGTTATTGGGGGGAGGGGGTGTGAGGAATGAGTTGTGGGAAATGCGGGAGACCCTGTCGAGGACATTCTCAACCACTGAGGGGGGAAGTTGTGGTCCTTGAAAAATGAGGACATCTGGGATGTCCGGGAGTGGAATGCCTCATCTCGGGAGCAGATGCAGCGGAAGCGAAGGAATTGGGAATAGGGGATGGCATTTTTGCAGGAAGGTGGGTGGGAGGAGGTGTATTCTAGGTAGCTGTGGGAGTCGGTAGGCTCGAAATGAATATCGGTTTCCAGGTGGTTGCCAGAGATGGAAACAGAGAGGTCCAGGAAGGAGAGAGAGGTATCAGAGATGGTCGAGGTGAACTTAAGGTTTGGGTGGAAGGTGATAGTGAAGTGGATGATGAACTGTTCGAGCTCCTCGTGGGAGCACAAGGCGGTGCCGATACAGTCATCAATGTAACGGAGGAAGAGGTAGGGGATAGGGCCAGTGTAGCTTTGGAAGAGAGTTTGTTCCACGTAACCTACAAAGAGGCAGGTATAGCTTGGGCCCGTGCAGGTACCCGTGGCCACCCCCTTTGTCTGTAGGAAGTGGTTTTATTTTTGGGGATGATCTGGTTCCGTAGGCAGTAGAAGGGTCTCGACCCGAAACGTCAGCCTTCCTGCTCTGTTCATCCAGCTCTATATCATGGAGTAAAGTGAAATTGTTTTATTTAGATAGCGATTTTTACAAGCGAAAACAACACCAAGTGCTTCACTGCCCATTGAACTATCTTTGAACAGCAATCTCCAATTACTAGCAATGTGATAATAACCATGTAATCTATTTTTATGATGTTGCTGGCAGAATAAATATTGACCAGGTGTTATGCGAAAGCGAATACTTCTGGAAATCTGAAATAAAGATGGAAAAGGTTGTTGGTAGAGAAACTGTTAACATTTCAGATCGATGAACTTTTTTTTCCCCTAATCCCTACTGTGCAGAAAGAGGCCATGTGGCCCATCAGATGTCCCTCTGAAGGGCATTCCACCCTATCCCTGTAATCCCACATTTACCATGGCTAACCCACATAGCCCAAACTCTACACGACAATTTAGCACGGCCAATCTACCTAACCTACACATCTTTAGACTGTGCGAAGAAACTGGAGCACCCGAAGAAAGTCGTAGGGAGAACATGCAAAGTCCACACAGGCAGTCACCTGAGCCTGGAATCAAACCTGAGTCTCTGGCAATGTGAGGCAGCAGTGCTAACCACTGAGCCACCCTGTCACCAGACGTGACTGGTCTCAATATTGTAAAAAGGACATTGTGCAAAATCAATCACTCAGTTGGTACCAGATTTGAGAGATTGCAACTCTTGGGAAAGATTGAACAGCACTGGCCTTTTACCTTTTGGATATCCCTCGGGTTACCTCTAAAATAATAAATAGGTTGGACAATGTGCATATGGGGAAAATGTTTCAATTTGTGGGGACTCCAAGGCTAGAGGTGATTTAATAAAAGATGCTTGCTAAGCTTTTCCAATAAAGGAAATGTCTTCATCCTAGAGTAATAAGAATGCAGAACTCACTACCACAGGAAATGGCTGAGACAAATAACTTGGCGGCATTAGAAAGAGACGAGGCAATTACAGAAAGAGGAATAGAAAGATTTACTAAAAGGCTGAGATGAGGTATATGTAATGGGAGGAGTCTTGCGCGGATTATAAACATCAGCACAGATTAGGTGAACCAGTGTAATTTCCAAGCTGTCCCTTCTCTGCTATGTTATGTAAATTCTGTATTATCTCAGTCCCTCCAATTTAACTATTTATTAAAGTCTGGGAATGCACTTGCCACAGTGCTTCTGCGTTCTTGTGTTATGGAGCTCATAATTCCATATGCGTCCTTAGGTTCTATGCAACTTTTAAAATAACTTCAAAACTTTTGAATTCAATTCTCTTAGAAATAAATCCCATTGATTTACGGCTAGTTAATGTTTGTTGCCTGTCAATGTTGTGGGCGCAGGGAGTATCTGGACCTCATTGATCTCAGCTGGGTAAACTTGAAATTGACCTCAAAATATTGGAAAAGTGCATCATAGCCTGAGTTTTAACATCATTTGCTGCTGAGGTATAATGTTCCAGATACAAACTGATCCTAGAACCTTACTGGATAATCTCAACTAACAAAGCAGTATAGCACTGATGAAGACACATGTATCAGAGCATCTTTCCTCTTAAGATAAACAATAATCTTGACCATGTTCTAGTGGATATTAAAAGTCCCATCGGCTAAAGGCAAGAGAATTCTCCAGTGGGTACAGTGAAACGGGTTTTAGGGAGTCCTCATTTTACATTTCTCCCTATTGATTTCCATCAAAGATTTAACTTAGGTTTTGAACTTACCCTCAACTTTTCTTCCACTTAATGCAAGAAGTTTAGCCCATAAATTCAGCACTGAACCCATGAAGTTTTACTTAAACCTCTCAAAAGTTTCCACTATTTAAAAGTGATGGCGTGTGATTCACCATTGTCATTATGTATGATTTGTCCATTGTGATTTGTATTTGGAATATTATACAGTGATGCACCCCATCATATACACTGGTCCTTAAATATATTACCTGTGTGTGTACTGAAAGTGTTATTTGTTCAAAAATTAGACTTGAGATGGCGGTACAGGAATCTGCAATAAATCTTTATTGATATTTTGTCACAGCTTCTTGTCATTTCTCCTGTTTTGTGGTGTCTAAATTACTAACACACAGGTTGGTGCCTCAAAAATGTGAGGCTGAGTTGTCCAAATATTAACCTGAAAAAAATATATTGTGTTCAAGTACTAGAGCAGGAGCAGGCCAAGTACACATTAGTGATCAATCCACACAATTGGTGTCTATAGCATTGCAAAAGCCGTTCATTATCTAATGCCGGCAAAAAACTTTTGATCCTATTGCCCAGTGCGTGATGATATTTATGTCAATGCATATAAATTGCTGTCACGACTCACCTCCACGATGTGGACAGCAAATGAAAGACTGTAGATTTTAACAACATTCATCTTATTGACACCTTTCTCATTGGCTAAGCCACAGAACTTTGGGAGGGGGAGTAGGCCATTGAGCATCAGGAGCCTGTTTTGCTATTCCTTTAGAACACAGCTAACCTGTATCGTCACCCACCTCTGTTCCTTATCTCTTATTAGCAACATCTGGGAAACATCCAACAAATTCAGTGTTGAAATTTTCCGACGATCTAGCCTCTACAGCTGTTTTTGTTTTATTTGTATTTGGGTGTCTCTGGCTGGCCCAGCATGTCTTGCCCATCCCTAGTTGCCCTCGAGAAGGTGGCAGTGATCTGCCTTGAACTCCTGCAGTCCATTTGGGGTCGGGATAATTCCCCCAGTGCTGTTCAGGTGGGAGTTGTAGGAATCTGATGCAACGGGAGTGAATTCCAGATTTACACAACCCTTTAAAAGTTAAAGATGTCTGAAGATCAGGCAGCATTATCATCTCCTCTTCACTATGTAAAACCACTCCCGAGGCACAGTGCTCGGTGCTGCAGTGCCCAGATGTGACGCAGGGGATATCCCAGTGATAGCTCAGTGTTGAGATGGGCCCCTTCCACCCAATGCCCGCAGTGAAACCGCTGAACAAATGCCAACTGCTTCCCCGGTGTTGGCCGGGCAGGCAAGAATCTGAGGTGAGGATGACGGCTGGTGAGAATTCACCTGCGCAAAGCATTGTCTAGTGATTGCTGCATGACACAGGGGAAAACTTAGACAAAGATATTAGGAGGAAGAAAAAGAGACAAGTTTACCAAAGAAAAGCTGTGGCAGGTAGGAGTGAGTCATTGAGGGAACTCCCCAATGAAGCACAAAGTTTGCACACTGTCCTGCAGAAGTCAAATATATTGGACTTTGTCTTAACACCACTGTACCAAGGTAAGATTAAGCTGCAAGTAAATACAATGTACACTTGAGTTGATTAAAAAGCTTTATGTTAAAATTAAAACTGCAGCTGAGAACTGAAAAGTAATTAGGTGCCATGCTGTGATTTTGACTCCTAGTGTAATACATGAATAAGTTCAAACAGTATTAACTGAGGACTGCAGTATTTTCTTCTCTTATTTCAAACAAACTCCACCTGTCACAAAATTTTCCAAAATCTTAATGACATTCAGAATGATCGCAGCTATGAGAAATGTCAGGTGAGGTTTGAAAAATCGGGGATCTAAGCCGGAGCTCTCAGTATCCTGTCATGACTGGCTTAAAGATGATGGAACTGTCTGTGTACAATAACACAGTCTGGGACAGACAGTCAGTTCAGAGACAATGTGAGTTGGAAGTATTGGATGTTCAGCAGAGACAGAGGAATGGACACTGCAAGGGTTAGGAAAGAGAGAGATGGACAGAACGAGGGTTAGGAGAGACAGAGGATAGACAGAGTAAGGATTTGGGGAGACAGTGAGATGGACAGAGTAGGGTATGGGAGAGAGAGAGGGATGGACTGAGCGAGGGTTAGGAGAGACAGAGAGCCTGGAAAGATTGTGATTAAAAGTGGTAAAGATACTTGTAGGCTCATCCAAACTCCTTGTACTCACTTTTGGCTGTAAAGAGTTTCTGGGGAAGACAAGGCCTGAATGTTTGAATAATTAATGGTACCAGCCACTACTGGGACTGAGAACTATCCAGGCAAAATGTTTCTGAATGATTGTCTCTCTTCCTCTCCTGGACAGGCAAAAAAGGGCCAAGCTCCAGCAGCTCTGCAGTTCCTCACCAAAATGGACATTCTTCATGTGGGAGATGACTGTTTGACTACAGGAAACATCACAGTGCAACTCCCATATTCATTTTATGTGTTTTCACTTTATTGATGAGGGAATTACAGGACAGTGACCAGAGGTTACCATCAGCAGTGACTAATTCCCAGAAATCGACCTAATGTTTAACGCATGCTTCTATTGTTTTATATTTACAAAATAATGAATTACACGTCCTGTTCATGCCAGAAACGTAAAATTCCACATCAAAGGCGTCCTGTCAAGTGTCCCTTCTCTTGGTTGGATTAAATTAACTGAGTTATTGATGGGTTTGAATCTAACTAGTTCCTACTGATTGACTCCCTCCTAATTAACCAAACACAACCCATCAAAGACTGTTTGCGTCCCCACCTGCTTTCTACTCTATTGTCTTTTTGTACCTGATTAAGTAGAGATTTCCCTTTGCATAAGGGTGACCTGCCTTGTTGAAATCGCTGTGATAGCCCTGATTTGAAGGACCAATCCCGGTTGAGCCATCCTGACCTCAAAGAGAGCATTGGCTCCAGTGGATTGCATCGTTCTCAGTTACTAAGTAGCAGGAGTTACTCTGACCTCTGCTCTGTTGACTGAAGTTTTGGATCTCGACCTCCAGAAGGTGTGAGTGCAACTATCCAGGAAACATTGTTTATCATATACCTTCAGTCCCAGGGCACAGTTTATGCATATTTCCAGTACCTTGCTAAAGTGGCCAGTTTCATGCATGAGCTGACATACTGAGGCATCAAAACTGAGTTCAGTTTAGGCTGACATGCACCATTTTGTTTTTAACAGGGTAACGGGTTAGCTATGAAAACCCAATTCCCCTTTACTCCAATCAACTCTAGGAAACCAAGACCAACTGCTGTGTCCATTCAAAGTCACTGCAGTTGAGAGCTGCTCAGTACCAAGAATGGGACCTTTCTGTTACACATGGTCTATGCCTGATGGAATACTTATCCACTGGGCCACTGGGAGCATCCAGGAAAGTCTTATATTCTTACGATTACATTGCTAAAATTAATTTGTGGCACTTCCATGTGATATCCAAAACTAAGGAATTAAAAAGCCCTCCCCAACATGTCAATGACCGAAATGGGATGCATTTAGGCACATTTTATGTACTTGTTGTTAGGGGTCTGACCCTGGTTTGCATTCTAGGAGCTAAGGTTGCTGTGGTAAACTCTGGTTAAGGGAAAGAGGGTTATAATACTCTATGATAGGTATATTCAGAAAAAGCAGGAGGTCAGAACCCTGGATATATTCCAGGATTTGATACTGATACTTCTGCACCTACAGTATCTTTTATGTCCATGGAAAAGTTACAGGGTCGTTTAAGCGTTAATTTTCTTCCATACTAGCTTCATCTTGCTCCATGATCATGTGGACTCCTGCTGGTCGGATAATGCGGTTAGCACTCCTTTGATGCACAGGGGAGCTGGATGATCTACTTGGAGACTTGTGTGATCTGGTAGAGCCAGGGGATCGGACAGGAGACCTGTTGTATCGTCTGGGTGATCGACCAGCTGGTCTTGGTGATCTAGTAGGAGGTCCAGAGGAAACTATGAATCCAGCTTGCTCAGCTGCATTCTTGGAAACACTTAGGGAATCTTCCTCAGCATCTGGAGAATCCTGGAATATATATGGAATTGAGTAAAGATTATTTGTGCTGATTCAGAGGCAGGGGTCCCATTTCCAACCTCACTACTATGTTTCTACCTTTTCTCTGATGACGTACAATCCCGTTGGGTTCTTGCGTTCCCGTTCATGGTCCACTGCTTTTGGTAGCAATTCTACTGAAAAAGAAACAGAATAAGCATAAAATCACTAAGTGACTGTTATTAATCTGTTTTGTGTCTTTTTTATTATGGTCACTATGTTCTACGTTGATTAGAGCACCCAACAATATGTAAGGCACAGTACTAAATTAACTGGCCTTTAGTTACTCAGCTCTGTCTCCTGTTATGAAGGAGGCTTTTAAATTAGTCACTCTCATTTAGTCTCAAAAAATCCCTGCAATATACACGCCTGATTTTAAAATCTAAAGCAATGGGAATTAGGGATCAATTGCCTATTATCTATTCACAGATATAGACTGAAGAACAGAGTAACTGTTATTTCAGCTTAACATGCTTGCAATAGTCAGTTCCTGCCACTGGATGTCAGCTCAACATCTTTTGAAAACCATAATCTATTCTAATTGAAGTGAGCAGTAATGGAACAGGGGATTTAACAATTTTTACCAGAGTCTCTTGCTGACATTGAACCCTTGCTCTGTCCTCAGGACAAGGCCCCTAACTGTAAATTCATTTAACCATACAGCACAGAAAGAGACCATTTGATCCAGTTTTGTTGTGCTAGGCCACTGTAAGAGCTAGTAGGAACTGCTGATGCTGGAGAATCTGAGATAACAAGGTGTAGAGCTGGATGAACACAGCAGGCCAAGCAGCATCAGAGGAGCAGGAAGGCTGACATTTCGGGCCTAGACCCTTCTTCAGAAATG
>NC_063363.1:29957468-29997270 GCF_021869965.1 Rhincodon typus | reverse complement strand
GATTGGAATCGGTGTGTGTGTGATTGGAATCGGTGTGTGTGTGATTGGAATATGTGTCTGTGTGTGTGTGTGTGTGTGTGTGTGTGTGTGTGAGATTGGAATCGCTGTGTGGGTCTGTGTGTTTGTGTGATTGGAATCAGTGTGTGTGTGTGTGATTGGTATCGGCGTGTGTGTGTGTGATTGGTATCGGCGTGTGTGTGTGATTGGAATCAGGGTGTGTGTGTGATTAGAATCTGTATATTTGTGTCAATTTGTGTGTCTGTGTGAGTTGAGTCTGTGTGTCTGATATGTGTGTGAGTGTCTATGTTTCTGAATGTCTGTTTAGTTGTGTGCATCTTGCATTCCTAATGGAGCTGTGAGGAAATGAATGAGCCAGCTGAGTCCAGGAATGTGCTAACTTTCTCGTCACAGCTTTCTGCGTGTTGTGTGTCTGCATTCCTGAAGTTCACTGAAGACTCCCAACCAAGTTTACAGTTTCATAAAAGTGTCCTGTCAAATGCCCATATTCATCCTTTCTCTTTTGCTCCTTCTGATCATGTTGGTATTTCATGCACAGAGACTGGTAGACTATCCTTGGATTATTTGACCATTGAGTGGCCTGTTTCCACATCTCTAGGATGGAGTACAGGTTAAGAAACACAGTAAGGGTGCAACTGCTGACACACTGTAGATTTATCACTGTAATCAAGACACAATTCAGCTCCTTCCAAATGACAAAGAATAATACAGCACAGGAACAGATCCTTCAGCCCTTCAAACCTGCGCTGACACATGATGCCTTTGTAAACCTTTTGCCTCTATGTTGTTCCAATCTCTCTATTTCATGCATATTCATATATCTGTCAAAATGCCTCTTAAACATTGCTTTTGTAACTGCTTCTATCACCTTTTCTGGCAGCATGTTCCAGGCACTTGCTCTGTGTAAAAAAAAACTTGCCACTCATATCTCTTTTGAACTTTCCCCCTTTTACCTTAAACCTATGTCCCCAAGTAATTGACATTTCTACCCTGGGGAGAAAGTCTTGGACTATCCAATCTATCCATGCCTCTCATCAATTTGTAAACTTCTATTAAGCCCCTCATCTTTCAACATTCAAATGAAAACAAAACAAGTTTGTCCAATTTCTCATAGCTAAAACCCTCCAGACCATGTAACATCCTGGTAAACTGTTTCTGTACCCTCTCCAAAGCCTCCCCATTCTTCTGGTAGTGAGGTGGCCAGAACTGTATGCAATGTTCCAAATGTGGCCTAACTAAACTTCTAAACAGCTGAATGATGACTCACCAATTTTTATACCCTATGCCCAAACCATTGAAGGCAAGCATACCATATGCCTTCTTGACCACCTTATCCACTTGTGTTAGAGAGTGTATCTTCAGATTTTTCTGAAGAAGGGTCTAGGCCCAAAATGTCAGCTTTCCTGCTCCTCTGATGCTACTTGGCCTGCTGTGTTCATCCAGCTCTACACCTTGTTATCTCTTATCCACTTGTGTTGCCACTTTGAGGGAAATGTGGACCTGTAGGCCTAGATCCCTTTGTATGTTAATACTTCTGCCATTTAGTGTATACATCCCTCCTGCATTAGACCTTCCAAAATGTATCACCCTGCATTTAGATTACATTCTATCTGCCATTTCTCTGCTCAAGTCTGCAGAATATTTATTTTCTACTGTATCTTCTGGTAATCCTTCTCACTCTCCGCAGCTTTCCCAATCTTTGTGTTATCCGCAAACTTACTAGTCAGACGACCTACATTCTATTCCAACTCACTTAATACATATTACTAACAACTGGGGTTCCAGCATTGATCCCCACAGAACACCACTGCTCACAGGTGTCTAGTCAGAAAAACACCCTTCCACTCCATTGTCTGTCATCCACGACAAGGCCAATTCTGTATCCACCTCACCAGCTCACCATGGATCCCATGTGACTTCACCTTCTGTATCAACCTGACATGAATGACCTTGTCCAAGGCCTTGCTTGAGTCCATGTGTAGAAAATCCACCTCATCAATCACTTTTGTCGCTTCTTTAAAAAGCTCAATCAAGTTGACATTCAACTGTAAGCAGTCTTAAGAACTACTTTAAAAACGTCCAGTCATAATATGTCAAAAACAGCATCAAGTATCAGGAGATGATAGAAATTGTTGCTTACTGTTTCAGCCAAGGTAACTCAAACTGCCCACTTGGGGTTTTCTCCTGACCCCTTACTTATAACTAGAATAAGTAAACCACAAGATTCAGTCAAACTGCAGTGGGTTTTATGTCTTTATTCAAATGAGAAAATATGGTGATTGTGTTTTCTGCCTCAGTGATGCTTCTCCACTGTGATTGCCTGAAACTGGTTAGTTAAGTCTGTAAGGTAAAACAAGAAAGATTTTATTTAGCATTGAAGGGTGTTAGATGTGGTTCAGTGGGTAGCACTTTTGTCTCCTGTATCACAGGTTTATGTGTTCAAGGTCAGTTCCAGAGATGAGCACGCACTCTGGACTAACACTTGCGTGATGTTACTGAGGGAGAGCTGTGTGGACTGGTTGTTGCTGTTTTGAGGAGAAGAGGGAATTTCTCTCTGGTGCCCTCAGTAAAGGTGAAGCCCAGGTCTAGCCAGGATTGAATTGAAGGCTGCAGCCAAATGCCACTTCCTATTATTAGATTAGATCCTGAGGATTCTTGATAAGGTGGATATAGAGAAGATGTTTCCTCTTGTGGGAGAATCTAGCACCAGGGTCACCGTTTCAAAATAAGGGCTTGCAAAGTACAAGACAGGGATAGGAGAATTCTTCTCTCAAAGTGGGTCATGAATCTTTGGAACTCTCTCAAAACAGAGTGGAAGCAGAGTCTGTGAATATTTTTAAGGCAGAGATGGATAAGGAAGTGGGTGGGAGGTTGTCAGCAGTAGGTGGGAATGTGAAGTAATCAGATCAACCATGATCCTATTGAAAAGCAGAGCAGGATTGATGGATTGAATGGCCTACTCCTGTCCCCAATTTATATGTTTCTTATGTTCTTATCAGGTCATTTATCTCATTGCTTCTTTTTTTAGATCCTTTTATAACTCCATACATACTCAATGTTGGAGACTAGATAAATGATCAAGGTCAGTTGAGGTCAGTTCACTCACTGTGGGAGTTGGCTCTGATTCTTGGATTTCAATGGCTAGCTCAGCATGGTGAGCACTGCCCTGTCATTAATGTAATTGACATGCCTATATTCAAGGATTTTAACGTGAGTAACTCTCAATAAAAATGGTCAATATGCTTTTAGAATGCAATTCCTTTCTTCCTTGGGTGACATGCTGGCTCAGTGGTTAGCACTGCTGCCTTACAGCACCAAGGACCTGGGTTCAATTCCACCCTCGGGCAACTGTGTACAGTCTGCACATTCTTCCTCTGTCTGTGTGCGTTTTCTTCAGGTGCTGCCAGTTTCCAACCACAGTCCAAAGATTTGCAGATTAGGTGGATTGGCCATGGGAAATGCAGGGTTATAGAGATTGGGTGGGATGTTCTTCAGAGGGTAGGTGTGGACTTGATGGGCCAAATGGCCTGATTCCACACTTGTAGGGATTCTATGATTCAGAGGATACGTGGTGCTATGGTAGCTATCACTTGATCGGACATAGGGAATAGTTTGATGTAATTGAAAGGCTTATTTGGGCCAAGGGAGGAGTAGTTAAGGGTTAACCAATTTTTTGAGAGACTGGATTCAGAAAAGGACATCAGGCTCCCTTCAAGGAGGGGCAGTAATAAACCAAGTTGCATTTTCCAGGTAATTTAACATCTTCGCAGTCATGAATACAGACACTGAACCTGTTTACCTCCCCAAAAACACAATGGGATTTGAGGTCAGGTTCTCTGGATTATTAGATAAAGCTTCTGCAACAGAATCATTAAACTACCAAATGCTTTTAATCACAGATCTAGCTTAGAAAAACATGGAGATAGCTTACAGAGACACTGAAGTAAATGTGTACAAAACAGAAAGGAATAATACAAGGCAAAATAACTGATGTACATTCTACAGCTGTATATAGGCAAGGCAAGTCTGCCATCTCACTGAAAAGCCAGAAATGACCCAAGAGGCACAGTTTTAGCTGGGTACAAGCCTGGTCTGTGCAATTTGTCCTCCATCTAAACCTGGTTCATTCTGATCAATTGACACTGCAACCTCCAAAGCTAGTTTCTTTCTCCTGAGACACAGTGCCCAGAATTCAGTGCAGTTACTTCCGGTGGGTTTAATGAAAGATCCGGATATCTTGAAAAGCCTCCATATCACAGAGGAGAGACAACAAGGTGCAGGGCCGGATGAACACAGCAGGCCAAGCAGCATCACAGGAGCAGAGAGGCTGACGCCTCGGGCCCAGAGGAGGATGTGCTGGGCATCTGAAAACGCAAAAAGGTGGATAAATCCCAAGGGCCGGATCAGGTGTACCCTAGAATGTTGTGGGAAGCGAGGGAAGTGATTGCTGGGCCCCTTACTGAAATATTTGTATTATCAATGGCCACAGTTGAGGTGCCAGGAGACTGGAGGTTGACTAACATGGTGCCATTATTCAAGAAAGGTGGTGAGGAAATGCCAGGGAACTATAGACCGGTGAGTCTGACATCAGTGTTGGGCAAGTTGTTGGAAGGGATTCTGAGGGACAGAACTTATATGTATTTGGAAAAGCAAGAACTGATTAGGGATAGTCAGCATGGCTTTGTGCATGGCAAATCATGTCTCACTAATTTAATTGAGTTTTTTGTAATGTGACAAAGAGGATTGCTGAAGGTAGAGCAGTGAACATTGTCTATATGGACTTCAGTAAGGTGTTTGACAAGGTTTCACATGGTAGACTGGCTAACAAAGTTAGATCACATGGAATGCAGGGAAAACTAGCCATTTGCTTACAAAATTGGCTCGAAGATTGGAGGCAGGGTGTGGTGGTGGAGAGTTGCTTTTTGGACTGGAGGCCTGTGATCAGTGATGCGCCACAAGGATCGGTGCTGGTCCACTGCTTTTTGTCATTTATGCAAATATAGGAGGTATGGTTAGTAAGTTTGCAGATGACAGCAAAATTGGAGATGTAGTGGACAGCGAAGAGGGTTACCTCAGAGTACAATGGGGACCTTGATCAGATCGGCCAGTGGGTCGAGGAGTGGCAGATGGAGTTTAATCGAGATACATGCGAGGTGCAAATTTTGGTAGGGCAAACCAGGGCAGGACTTATACACTTAAGTAAAGTCCCGGGGAGTTTAGCAGGTTCATAGTTCATTGAAAGTGGAGTTGCACGTAGACCAGGTAGTAAAGAAGGCATTTGATTCGCTTACCTTTATTGGTCAGTGCATTGAATATAGCAGTTGGGAGGTCAGGACATTGGTTAGGCCACTGTTGGAATACTGCATTCGATTCTGGTCTCCTGCTATATGAAAGATGTTGTGAAACTCAAAAGGGTTCAGAAAAGAATCACAAAGATGTTGCCAGGGTTGGAGGGTTTGAGCAACAGAGAGAGGCTGAATAGGTTGAGGCTATTTTCCCTGGAGCATCAGAGACTGAGGGGTGACCTTATAGAGGTTTATAAAATCATGTGCGGTATGGATAGGATGAAGAGCCAAGGTCTTTACCCCAGGGTAGGGAGTCCAAAACTAGAGGGCATAGGTTTAAGGTGAGAGGTGAAAGATTTAAAAGAGACCTGAGAGGCAATGTTTTCACGCAGAGTATGGTGTGTGTATGGAATGAGCTGCCAGAGGAAGTGGTGGAGGCTGGTACAAATACAACAGTTAAAAGGCACCTGGATGGGTACATGAATAGGAAGAGTTTAGAAGGATAGGGGCCAAATGCTGGAAAATGGGATTAGATTTATTTAGGATATCTGGCCGGCATGGACGAGTTGGACCGAAGGGTCTGTTTCCCTGCTGTACATCTCTATGACTCCAAGCGAAACATAGCTCTCATCCTTTAAATATGCCAGCTGTTTGGGCAGTTGTGATACAGTGGTATTGTCCCTACCTCTGGATCAGGAGACCCAGGTTCAGGTCCACCTGCTCCAGTGATAGGAAATAACACCCTCACCCCTCAGCATGTCTCAACTAAGCCCCAGCTGCTGTCTTACCTCCAATAGTCTGATGGGGGAGCTGTTCTGGAACTGCTGCCTCTGCACTTACTGGCTGTAGAGATGCCGAAGGTAACAGCCATAGTACAGAATGATCAAGTGGGTGATGGGTAGCATTGTAAGATCTGAATAAAATAAAATGGAAAAGAATAATCAGTCCTGAGGAACAGGCATCAACCTTTACAACGTGCTGCTGTGAAATTTAGCAAAGGCATCCAAGAACATCTGCCAGGGTTTAAGGAAGAGTCTTTTAAATACCATAAGTCATGGTGTATAAGCCAACACTGTGAATAAAACAACACTATTATTTCAATCCAAAAAAATTATGCTTTTGGATATGCTGAGTGTAATAAGTTTGGATTGTATTCACTAGAGTTTAGAAAAATGAGGTGGGATCTCATAGAAACCTGTACAATTCTAACAGGACTAAACAGGTTAGTTTAGACAGGAACAAAAACAAAGTTGCTGGAAAAGCTCAGCAGGTCTGGCAGCACCTGTGAAGGAAAAAACACGAGTTAACATTTCGGGTTCGATGACCCTTCCTCAGAATAGATTTTAGACAGATTGGTTCTGAAGGTTGTGAATCTATGGAATTCTTTACTGTAGAGGGCTGTTGAAGCTGAGATAGATAGAGTTTAAATCAATAATGAATGAAGGGTAATGAAGATAAGGCAGGAGAGTGGAGTTGATGATTATCAGATCAGGCATGATCTCATTGGATGATAGGGTGGAGCTCAGTTGGCCAAAAAGCATACTTCTGCTCCTATATCTTACTGGGAGATACTAAGATGCTATCAGTACCTCCATATTCAATGAAGGGTTGCAATACAGAAATAAGCAAATATGAAATTTGTGCATCAGTATTAAATCTGACGATTACAGATACAACAATAACCTGATTTACATTGATCAGTTGAGTGTGTTGGGGGTGGGGGGTGGGGTGGTGTAGGAGATTGCTCCTTCCTGACTGACCTTTTCAACCTTGTTCAAGTGAAACCCAAACAGCTAAGAAGCTCTGCATAGTAAACCTCTCAGCTTCCAAAAGACTTTTAGTAAAGTTTCACACAAAAGAAAATTAAAGCAGTGGGGATTCAGAATAAACCCAGTGAGTAGATAAGAAAGTGACTGTATATTAGGTAACAGTGTGTAATCATGAGGGGATCGATGTTAACTTGGTGACAAGTGGGTTAGCCTCAGCTTTTGGGCCTTCATCTATGACTGTTTCGAACTGGAAGCAGAAACCCAAGGCACAGCAGCAAAATTTGCAAGCAGCTCAGTGCTCAAGGGCAGATTACTCGTAAGGGGAGGTGCCAGACAGGATGTGGCAGAGCAAATATAGTGTGAGCAGAGGAAGGGAAGACACCTGGTGTTAATACACTGGGATGATGTTTAAATAGTTGACAAAACTAAAAAACGTTGTAGTGTTTATTTTGTGTTTGAGGTTAAATCTGTCCAATCAATATGAGCAGCAATCCGCAATGGATGTCGAAACTGGCAACTACAGTCAATTATAAAAATGAGGAGGATATAAGCATCCTGTTGCACCTTAATTAATACCTCCAGTTCTGGTCAACAAGTCACAAGAAAGATGTCTTATAGTTCATGCAGAGAGGAGCTTCAAGATTAATGGTCAGTGACAGAGGGTTGACTTAAATGGATGAACATGAACTTCTCAGCTAGACTGGAGGAGCTAAAAGAAGATCACAGAAGGAGTAAGAGACATAATGGTATAGAAAAAGTCATTTTGCAAAATAATTCTAAATTAATTTAAAGAATATAGTAAATCATAAAATCCCTACAGTGTGGAAGCAGGTCATTTGGCCCATCGAGTTTAGAAAAATGAGGTAGGATCTCATAGAAACCTATACAATTCTAACAGAACTAGACAGGTTAGATTTTAGACAAGTTGCTTGTGAATCTATGGAATTCTTTACCGTAGAGGGCTGTTGAAGCTGAGTTGCTGATCCACCCAAAGAGCATCCCATCCAGACTCACCCTGACCCTATCCCTGTAACCCTGCATTTCCCATGGCTAATCCACCTAGCCTGCACATCCCTGGACACTATGGACAATTTAACATGACCAATCCACCTAACCTACGCAGACACAGGGAGAATGTTCAAACTCCACACAGACCGCCACCCAAAAGTGGAATTGAATGCAGGTCCCTGGCACTGTGGGGCAGCAGTGCTAACCACTGAGCCATAATGGGGGTGGTGTATTGGTAATGTCACTGTGCTAGTAATCCTAGAAACTCAGACTAAAGGTATGGGAGTGTGGTTTCAAATCCCATTGTGGTAGGTTGTGGAAATTAAATTACTAAATATGTAATAGAAAACTAGTCTCATTGGTAACCATGACAACTATCACTGACTGTAAAATCCCATCTGTTTTGCTAATGTTCTTCAGGGAAGGAATTCTACCAACTTTACATTCTCTGGCCAAAATGCCTCCAGATCCTCAGCGATCCACTTGGCAGCAAACAACTCAGTTCAAGGTCAATTAGGGCCACAAACTCCCTCCTTTCCAGCAATACTTGCATTCCATTAAGGAATAGAAATAGTTTTAGAGCTGATATCAGGAAGTTCCTATTCACACAAAGGTCGATCAAAATATGAAACCTGTAAACTTCCCAAAAGAGCAATGGAAGCCAACTCTCTAGATTCTTTGAAACAATTAGAGGCTGGAATGGGGAACAGTGGTGAGAGGGTAAAATTAGGTGGACTGAGTGTCACAGAAGAATCACCAGATTTTGTTGCTATGGTGCATAAGGAGGCCATTTTAAGATCCCTGTAATAGAAAATTTACAATATTCTGCTGCAACAAGTTAGGAATGTTCTCTCATTGTGAGGGCCAAAACATTATAAGCTTTAAGAAAACATTAAACTAATTTGCATCTTTTATTCTTTAATAATATTTGTGAGCATTGCTTAGTACTTTGCAAAAATGACTTTTGTTTAAGAACTTGCTTAAATTTAGAGGAATTAAACAACTATTTAAGGACAACTTAACTTCAGAACACTAAACTTAAAGGATAGTGCATTCCTTGTCTGGTTTCTCTCCTATAAGTTAAACTTTCTTTCTACTCAGTTATTTTGTTGTTGTCGGCACAGTATGAGATTAAAAAAATTACACAGATCATAATCAGAACTGGGAACAATGTTCCAATGTAAAAGTTCCATTCATTAAAGAAGCATTGTTCTAAAACCACAGACTAATTCTCTCCATTTCACAAGCATTGCTGCCATTCCTTCCTTTGTCAGATGACCTCACTGCTGAATTAGCCACAGCTGAATTACTGTACAACACCATGTCAGATGCTACTTACTTTGAAGGAACATTTGAAGACTGTATGACGAAGATTACAATTGCCCTAAAGATTCTCAGTGCTATCAGAAACAGCAATAATGTGCTGGGAACGGAGCGTTTGAGTTATAAAGAAAGGCTGGATAGGCTTGGATTTTTTTCACTGGAATGTAGGAGGTTGAGAGGTGACCTTATAGAAGTTTATAATACAATAAGGGAAACCGATAGAGTCAGTGGTAGTTGTCTTTCCCCTAGGATGGGGGGTTTCAAGATTAGGGGGCACATTTTTAAAGAAAGAGGGGAGAGATTTATGAAAGGACATGATGGGTAAATTTTTGACACAGACAATGGTTCACATGTGGAATGAGGAAGTTGTGGATATGGGTACAATTACAACATTTAAGAGACATTTGGATAAGTACATGAATAGGAAGGGTTTGGAGGGATATGGGCCAGGAGCAGGAGGGCAGGGCTAGTGTAGTTTTGGATTATGTTCAGCATGGACTGGTTGGACCAAACGGTCTGTTTCTGTGCTGTATGACTCTATGATTTAAAAAAATGTAAGGTTACATGAAAATTTAGCCTCTCAATTTATTTTGTATACACAGAAAATAATAATAAATATGTTATATTGATGTGTAATTTTACTTGATGAGAAATTGAATATTTAACTAGGCAAAGAGCAGAGTGAATTATCTGTTTAATTCTGTGTTTATGATGGTGTTTTTTTTTTGACAGCATATTGCATGTGAATAGCTTTTATCTGGAACTGTCACCAGCACTTTAATGAAAAGTTGGATTGTGATGAGAATTTCATTACCATGTTAACAATTGTACAAAATGTTGTTTATTTTGTCACACCCAGGAACTGTCTATTTTCATGACGTTAAATTAACTGCAGAGCCTGTGAATAGAACCATATCTTAATATTCATCTAACTGTTTGAAAGTAGCAACCGCAGATACAAACTGGCTTCAAATGTTCCATTCTTTGAAGTGCCTTTCATTTATTCATTTTCTGGCCCATGATTAAGAACACTATTCTTATCTTGTTGCCGTCTTTTAAATTGTAAAATCTCCTTCTGCCAAAGCAATTTTGTTATCAATTCATGACATTTTCAACATTTATTATTTGAAGAGGATAAAGGCAATCATATTTTATAATAACAGGCAGGAGCTGCCAATGTAACAGTAACTAATTATAGGCCTCTTGTTTGCCTCTGAAGTTGATGAAGTTACAACATCTTGCAAACTGGACTTTCTACTTAGATGTTGGAAGGTTATCTTGTAGAATTTGTAATGCTGAGTTAACATGACAACTGCTGACATTCCCAAATCCTTCAAATGACTTTTTTGGTACTTGCTTAATCCTTTTTTTTATTTTGGAGATCAGTTAGGTGGAGTTAGTGGACAGATGTCACTATGAAAAGCACTAAGCTTTACCCTGGGGCCAAATTATTGTACCCTTTCATTTATACCCGGTTTATCTATTAATGACAGAATAATGAAATTAACTTGTGTTCCATAATTTAACTTCTGAGTAAAATGTCAGATTAATATTTAAACAAATTTTCACTCACATTGCAGACATAATGCAGAAGTAGATGCCATGTAACTTCAGAGATGTGTAAGCAGAGAAAGGAATATGATTAAAAAAAGACACATGTTCTCTGCATAAAAATATGTCAAAGAGTTCCTCAGAGATGTGGCACTCTAGTAGGTTATGTAAAGTATTGCTTGAATTAATCAAAGTTGGGGGGATAACAGCAGTGTTGCATTTTCCTCTGTACAACTGGTAATTTCTACTCAATCCTGCTGGCCTGTTTTGAATTAACTTCAGTTAGAATTCAATTTGTTTGATGCTACATCATCGACAGGTTGGATATGTGATGGTGAGAAACTCATTTCTTTGGAACCCTCTCCCTCACCCTTTGCTTTGATACATGGCCTCTCCAATGTAGTGTTCTCAACTGTCAGGTGTAGGTTTCTTCCTGGGAGTCCTCCTTGGACAAACTTTATCTGGAAAAGCAAAAGGATAAATAGGATTAATTCATGGTCATTGTCAGGTTAAAAGGGATGAAGACATGTGACATCCGAAGCTGTGGGCAGTACCAGCTTCCCTACATCAAACAATTCTTGGGTTGACTTTTCCCATTTTTTTTTCTTTATTCATTCACAGGATGAGGGCATCGCTGGCCAGGCAGCATTTATTGCCCCATCCCTAATTGCCCAGAGGGCAGTTAAGAGTCAACCACATTGCTGTGGGTCTGGAGTCACATGTAGGCCAGACCAGGTAAGGATGGCAGTTTCCTTCTCTAAAGGACATTAATGAACCAGATGGGATTTTCCTGACAATTGACGATGGGTTCACGGTCTTCATTAGATTCTTAATCCCAGATATTTATTGAATTCAAATTCCACCATCTGCCGTGGCAGGATTCGAACCCAGGTCAGTGACCTTCTGCACACCACTGGGTAAGTGCCACCCTCTTCTCTCTGATACCTCACACTCATTCTAACTCTACTACAGCACCCACTTCCCACCAAACTTCATGGTCTATGACTCTCATTATTTCATGAAGCATTTCCAGTCAAAGGCTCTCACCCACCACCAAGTGAACTCTTCCTGCTCTAGGCACTTCCCATTTGGGTCCTCCACACCTTTCTGTATCTGCACCAAACATTCCAGACCCTCCCATTCCCCCATCTCATTCAATCCCTCCTTTTCCTTCATTGCAGGAGAAAATGGCCCTCAAATATGTCAAGAGGACCATATTAGCATCTTTGGGTTTGCCATTGACCAAAAACTGAACTGGACTCGCCAAATAAATAAAGTGGCTACAAGACCAGGTCAGAGGCTAGGAATCCTACAGTGAATAACGGACTCCTGACTCGCCCAAAGCCTGTCCACCATCTACAAGGCTCAAGTCGGGAGTGTGATGGAATACTCCCACTTGCCTGGATGGGTGCAGCTCCAACAACACTCAAAAAGCTTGACACCACCCATGACAGTCAATGTGCTTGAATTGACATCACATCCTCAAGCATCCACTCCCTCCAGCACTGAGCTCAGTAATAGCAGTGTGTACCATCGACAAGATGCATTGCAGAAATTTTCCTAAGCTCCTTAGACACTGCCTTCCAAAACCACAACTGATACCATCTAGGAGGAGAAGGACAGCAGTTACAGACGAACACCACCACCTGCACATTCCCCTCCAAGTCACTCAGCATCCTGACTTGGAAATATATTGCCATTCTTTCAGTGTTGCTGGGTTGAAATCATGGAACACCTTCCTAAGAGCATTGTGGGTCAGTCTACAGCTGATGGACTGCAATGTTTCAAGAGGGCAGCTCACCACCTTCTCAAGGGCAATCAAGAGGAGGTGGTACTGCAATGGTAATGTGATTGGACCAGTAATCCAGAACTCCAGGTTAATGCCCAGAGGATATGGGTTCGCATCTGACCATGGCAGATGGTGAAATTTGAATTCAATAATAATCTAGAAGAAAAAAACGACAGCCCAGTGGAGACTGGTGGAGTCCTAAAAAACCCACTGCTTCACTAGTGGTCTTTAGGTACAGTAATCTGCCATCCTTACCAGGTCTGGCCTACATGTGACTCCAGAGCCACAACAATGTGATTGATTCTCAACTGCCCTCTGGGCAATTAGGGATCAGCCTCAAATGCTGGCCCAGACAGTTATTCCCATATGCCATGAATGAATCAAAAAACAATACAAGGAGTGGGGTGGCTTACTTTCCTCTTCACTTCCCTTATGAGAGGCTTCTTGAGCTCATTAGAATTGGGTTAAAACACCAAACAGTTTCAAGTCCCCCACCCCATTATGGTGTAGCTCATTCTCTCCCTTGTCTTCTGCAGGCACCATTGGCATCCAGACATACACCAGCCTCCAGCTCTGAGGAAGAAGTCAAAGACTCCTCATGGAAAGCACAGGCTCGTCTGTCTCCCTGAAGTGAGTACTTTATCTAGATTGAGAGCACATTCCAGTGAGCACATCGCTGGTATGTGTCTGCAGGTGGCTGAGGAAGAAATGCCCTCAGTTGCTGGTATGGACCGCCAAAGACCCCACACCTTCTCAGCCCCAGATGTGAGAGGCCCCCATGGTGTTGGCCATTAATAATGTAGCGCAAATGTACAATCAGACATGGGAGCGGCGGGCAGGTTTGTCAGAGATAGTTGGTAAACTGGATCAAAGTTGGAGGAGTCTACCACTCTCATTTCTGCCATGCTTGCTGTGGCCTGTGTGCGTCTGGTTGTCTCCATGGACAGGGTGGCAGCTGCCAAGGGAAGCCAGGTGCAGCCAACTCAATGGCTCCCAGTGGAGAGATGTTTATGCAGATACATACCCTATCATGATAGGAATTGGTACTCTGCATCGATGTGACAATGATGGACCTTGGCCTCACTCCAGGGACACAAGGTGGAACCAGCAGACATTCAGATGGAGGACGAACACATAGAGACCCACAAGAAGTATTCTCTTAGGACACTCTAGAGGTGCCTAGTCCAGATACCTCCTTGCAGCCCCGTGGTAATTGAAGCTAAGGACAGTGAGGCCATGTTTTACAAGGTTGCTCTGATCATGTCTGGGCCCTTGAGCCACAAACACCTCCAGTCTCATCCGCCCAAACCTTCAAGGTCAATATATTCCACTATAGAGCAGGCTCCCTCCCCGGAACTGCACCCAGATAATAATAGAAAGGCAGGGATAAAGGAAAAAAAACCAAAAGAACTGCGGATGCTGTAAATCAGGAACAAAAACAGAAGTTGCTGGAAATGCTCAGCACGTCTGGCAGCATCTGTGAAGGATAAAACAGAGTTAACATTTCGGCTCTGGTGACCCTTCCTCAGAACTGATGGTGGCTGGGAAAACGTCAGTTTATATGCATTTTCTGCATATAAGCTGATGTTTTCCCAGCCACTATCAGTTCTGAGGAAGGATCGCCGAACCCGAAATGTAACCCTGTTTTCTCCTTCACAGATGCGGGGATAAAGGAAGCCTCCCGAAGGCACGTAATGGCATGATGACTCTCATTGGGAATGGAGTATAATTTTTTAAAGATATTGTCACTTTAAATGATCACTTTTGTGATCATATGATGATAGAGCTGATTGGACAGGGAGCCCTGGCCTCCCAGCAGCCATCCTTATAAGGAATCTGGTCCTTGAAGTGAAGCAAGAACTTGAGAATTCTCAAGGATGTAGGTTGGCAGGTTCCAGGGTACTTAGCACTAATGTCTAAGATGTGTTATTGATGATTGTAGATGACTTCTACATTGGTTAAATGGAATTATTCATGAAGTCAGTTGCCTTATGATAGGGCACTTCCAATGTATCAGGGTATACGGTCCATGAAGCTCTGTATCTGGGCAATGTTGGCTTAGTTGGCAATGACTAATGATTGGGCTGTAACACCAACCTTGTCATGGGGAAATGAGATAAAGCAGGCTGATCTGACACAAATTGTATTGGTAGCAGCGGTGATAAATTTGTGGGTTGAGGATTGAGAGATCCCACACCGAAATCCAGTGGATACTTGGAGGCAACGAGCGGCACAAAAATTAAGAGCTACTCTCACTTTGACAGACAACGGGACGGAAGCAGGGACAACCACTGTTCCCTGACGCTGTCCAGGTCCTTCGAGGTCCATGCACAACAGCGACTCCTGGAACTGGAGGTCAAGGTGTCCAAATGCTGATTGATGTGCATGGACCCTCTGAGTTTCTGGGCAGTGACATGGCCACACAGCTTAGATAGAGCTCTGAGAGCCACCCAACCTTTCAGTTTACAAATCCTGCTCTTGTGGTTCTGGGAGGATGAGTCAGGACATTCTCCCTCTTCAGCAGCAAGGCGCCTCACTCATCTGCAGGAACCAGCATCAAGGATGGTCAATTAAGGACCTCCTGCGTATCCTGAAGGGAACCTCACTGCTGGAACCTCTTCACATTGAGCTTGGTGAGTTGCTGTCAGGGGATGCTGCTAGTCTTGGGCTTCCTGCTCCATATCTCTGTGCCTTCAGCCAAGCCAATGATATTCCCTGCTCTGGTTGGTGCCAGTGGTGGAGGTTATTTCAATGAACCCTTGTAGGAAATATTAGAAATTAAACAGCTCCTAATTAATGTGAGCAGTTCGCAGTCACAGGAATGATGGTTTAACGTAGCCCTGGATGGAGTGGGACATGGCGGAATGTGACAAAGGAACGTTGGATGCCTCTATGTGGACTTTATGCTAACAATTATAGCACAAGTCATCACACAGAAACAGTGGGAGATTGTATGGCCTGATTACTGTAACTATGTGTCCCCCCAAACCCATATTACCTAAGAAAGGCAGCATCCTAACTAACAGCACATTGTGAAATAGCAGAGGAAAGCAGCTCTGTAGCTTCACAGAGATGACTAGTATCCATTTGTAATGATCAATAACATGGTCAGGACAGTGACATGGAGGTGCTGTTGTCAAACTGAGGTGAACCAGACCTGAGACTTCTCCTGACGAAGGTGCAGCGCTCTGAAAGCTTGTGATTTCAAATAAACCTGTTGGACTATAACCTGGTGTCGTGCGACTTCTGACCATAGCCAGGGTTACAAGTGGCCAGGGTTTGTAATCTACATAGTTGGTCAATGCGTAAGGTGCACCTGAAGAAGAGGTCTTGAAACTGGAATCTGAGATTGCCTGCTTAATGCAATTTGCCTTCGACGAGCCTCACATTGCTCACAGGTGGAGCCCACACCTGCAGACAAAACCAACTCACCCCATCCACTTTGGATTTGATGACAGCCATTTCCCGTTTGCTTTGTGCGATTGAGAATTGTGTGAGATGAAAAGCTTCAGATTGTGCTCAAAATGGAGTGAGTTACCAAGCCCACCTGGTGATCTAGGTGTCCAGTGCTAGGAGCCAAAACCATTGATGACCCCTCTTCCCAAATTACCCTCCCATGCTGTCTAATCTCCCACCTGATATGTAGAGTTGCTTCCCTTCATGGTGAATGTCCCCTCTGGATCGCAGCATGTTGCCCCTTATTCAAATTCCCCCAACACAGCACAGATTCCTGATAACCCTTGCCACTTGACCGTTAGGAGCACAAGTCCTCAGTGCTGACTGTGGCCCATCCCACCGAAGGACTTGGGGCAAGACATCCCCAACTAAAGAGTCAGACCCCTGACTGACCTATCTGTAGCTCCCTGAATGATGTATCAGTAATCCCTGGACTGACTGGACCCGACCTGCAGGATTGACTGTGTCCAAACCCCAGAGTGTAATGCGATGGATTCCTAACCCTTTGGAGAGAGATTCCATGATACCCTTGACCGACAATGTTTGTACCTCTCTGACTGACCAGTGCCATGACTGCTGACCTTAGCATTTCAAACCTGGCCGTTTGGTTGAGGAATATGCAGTGTGATGGCTCTGTAAACATATGCTTTAAGTGTGTGAATGGTGTAGCATGGTAATCTCCAACAACAGGTGCAGCCCCTTAACTGTTCAGTGTTGGCAAACATTGACAATCTGGCTTTCTGACTAAACTGAAATGTAAGATGACAATACTATGAGGTTCTGAATAAAGTAGGAATGTGCTAAAAGGCCAGGCAAGGTACAGCAGGGATGCTGTGAGCATACAAAGAAATGCAAGGAGAATGAATGCCAAGAGATCAAGAAACCAGAATGTATCCTGTTGCAAGGCATGGGCTGGGTGCCTGTGCCTGTATGCAAAATGACCAGGCTGCAGCATTGCAATGGAAGGGGTCGGTGAGTGAAAATGCAATTGTGAAGGGCTGCACTGTTCACTGAGTTTGCCCGAGATGTGCCATGATGATGCAGTGAGACTGGTGCGTGTCCCCAATGCCAACCTCTGTGAATGGCGAGTGCAGGCAACCAGTGTCCATTGAGTGTGCCCGAGATTTTGGGGAAGAGAGATGACTGGAGAAGATAGCAGTGAGCCGCAGCTCCTAATGGCTTTCAACTCGGGGAACGGTACCTTGGAACATAGCAAACTGCATCTAAATGAGATGAGATTACGTGTTAGTGAGATGTGATTGCGTTCAGGTGGATGAGATTCTCAGCCCGATGTTAAAATCCTAGGGGCAAAAATATCTGACTATTTTTCCCTCGATCTTGAGAGTCATTATTGTTCTCGCCATATGTTTCCATCTTCCTCACCTTTGTTCATATCGTTCAGAGGCTGGGTTAGCCACACAGCAAAGTATATTCAGAAACTCTCCCACTGAAACTGCAAGTTAATTTAAAGTTATTTAAGACCTACTTTGCCAAATATCTCAACGCATATATTAGAAAGCCCCACAAACCGAACTCTTAGTTTTAAGTAAAAATGGAAAGTGCTGCAAAAACTCTGCAGATCTAGTGGCATCTGTGGAGAGAGAAATGTTTCAACTTCAATGACTCTCGAGTACTCGACGAATACTGAAGGAGAGTCATAGTGGACTTGAGACATTAACTCAGTTTCTCTCTCCACAGATAATACCAGACTTGCCTGGTTTCTTCAACATTTTGTGTTTTTATTTCAGATCTCCAGCATCCACAGTATTTTGTTTTGAACTCAATTTTAAATTCCGCTTTAATTTTAGTAACAACATGTTTCTCAAATTCCGTGGAGTCACCGCATAACAAATCATCTAACGTGACGTTCTCCTTAATGATGCCAGTGAAATATTTCCAGCAGCGGGAGACAATGCTCTAACATTTGGGTCATCCAGTTGTTCTTTCAAACCCTGACCACCCTGCCTGCTTTGTTTTAGCTTTATACGTTCTCGTCTGCAAGGGCTTTGTCAGCACAAATTCAGCCGCAATGTCAGAGATGGATACTCCTTGTCTAGTACCTCACACTAAACTCCGTACGGTCTCCACATTTCAGAGTTTGGAGCACTGAGTCATCACTGTTTCTGACGCTGGAAAACCTAAGTTAGGAGAAAGTGCCTCAGACAGTCAGAGTTTTATTCCTGGAAGGATAGGGTATTAATAGGAATTGGGCCTACGCCCCTAGAATGGTTTCAGGGTTAACCACAGGGGCTGCTGGGTGCAGAGGTGGGCCAAGAGAAACACTGTCCTCAGCGATAGGAGACTTTATAAGAAAGCAGTTAAACAAAAAAGACCCAGCACCCATCACACCCTCTCACCTCCTCAGCCGCCTCCCCATATTCCCTATGTTCTATCAATGTCAACTCATGCCACCTCATGACCCCTCACCCAATATTCCATGGCCCTTCAGTCTTTCTATAAACACTTACATTGTCGCTGTCCAGCCCTGTTCGTATGTATTGTTTTCCTCAGGTCCTTTATGTCAAAATATGAGTAGTTGAGATATATCTTCCCTCATTATTTCTATCTCTTGTACTGGTGCATACTATCTTAAAAACATGACCCATTTTATCAGGGGCCTTTTCATGTGACTCTCCCTTTTATAATACCTCAACATCTTCCAAATTAAATACCCTCTTGGATGAATTTAAAAGCTTTTGCATAAGAGTTTCAGGACCCTGGTCTAACCTTGCAATTATGTCATGGAGATGATCCTCACTGGGCATAAATAGGACAATGTGGGTGGAATTAAGTAGCAAAGAGAAAATAGAAATGAACTAGGCCAAAGCCTGAAGGACAGCCATGTGAATGTTAGAGATATGTGCAGAGAAACATGTGCAATTGACTGACTAACATTAGATGGGTAGAGTTGATGGAATTGCGTTACAATAACAACAGTAAAATTAGGGCTTGGTATATCTCTGAATGCTACTTATTGTCGTATGTTGTCTTAATATATAATAGAAATCGTGATAAAGAAGCTCAAGTCCAAAGACAATTCTTGACCAGTCTGTCCTGAACACACACTCATGGATGTGGATATAAAGCACATGACAAAAAAATGGTGGTCGTGTTAGGGTCTATTGTCTAAAAAATCATGGCAGTAGACATGATCAAGAAACAGTCCCGAAATAGTTTGGAGAACAGAACCACTCCTAAAATCAGTATACTTCCACCAGAAAAGCATGAGCCAGGAGTGAAAAGTATCAACAAAGCTGAACAGCTACTGTGAAGCAAAAAATAACCTCTGAACTGAAATCTTCCACAGAGAAATCATCGAAATCAACTGTAGGTCTGGTGAAAGCTTTTCAAAACTAGTAATAGGGATAACAAGCACAGCAGTGAGAGTATTAAAAGCTCATTAGCAACCAAGGGAATAAATCCTGTTCATGTACCCAATAAAAGATGCCAATCACAGGGCACTGAAAGCAAATTTAATCCCTTAGAGGAAAGAAACAGAAAGTTTCATTTCCACCCAAAAAACTAGGCTGGGTAAAGAATTAAGACTTCTAACTGCGGTTTAATAATTTCTAAATTATTTACTCGACAAAGCTAACAACAAGCAATGTAAGAAAATTCTTCAGAAACAGGTAAATCCATGCAAAAATTTGGGAATAAAAATCATTTATTGGAATTCAAAGTTTCAGAGTCCTAACAGCGAAGTTAGTTACATTTTTCTTATTGCAGCGAGAAACGCAAATTTTATTCAGGGCTGAAGGCATTTTATCAATTTTAATTGCTTAACAAGACCAAATCGAAGATAAAGAAAAAGACCATGAATCTGATCATGTGGTGTCGAATTCGGTGTGAAAGTACCTCAGATGCGGAAAAAATCGGCACGAGCGACATCTCAGCAGCCATCTTTCATACAGTCAAAATATCATTGAAGCTTATTGATTGATGCCATTTTGAGAAAGTTTCTACCCACAGATCTTTTACACATCCTTCAGCCAGCCTGGAGAAGGGATATCTTCCTTCGTCTCTACGAAGACACCATATTGGTAAAGGAAAACCAGACTTTACATTGAAAACAGCATTTAGAACAGAAAAAACTTCTCTACCATGAGGATTTCACACCTAATGTGAATTTTCATGGTTGTAGTACCAGTAAAACTGAAAGCTGTTGAAGTTGCTTCCGTTCTGCAGTTTTACTGGGACAACAACCATGAAAATTCACAATTAGTGTGAAATCCTCATGCTACAGTATCTAGACACAAGTGTGGTTACCAAAACCACATGCTAGTGAAGACAAAACTGTCCAGCCTCACACAAACAATTGTAGGAAAAGACGTCACTTCTCAGTGATGTGTTACAGGCTAAGGAACACTAGCCAGCATCAAATCTAATGGTTTCCTAGCTAACATGTATATGTTTGGCTTGGAAACTTGAAGATCAGGTCTTTACTGCAATGGAGCAACTTTCTTTAAAAGATGAACAACAATCTACAGAGGAATATCATCACTCTATTCTCAGAGAATTACCACTATTACTTGATTCAGATGCGAATCATGAAGAGAGAACAAGCCAACTTCCTTATACCTTCCTAGAATTATATCAGCACAAGACCTTCAGAAAGTACTGCTGATCTGTTGGAAGCCAGCAGAGCAAAAGAAGGCTCATCAACTTACTACACGATGACACAACCAATTGACACAGATGAATAAAGTCAATGCCTTGGTGCAAACAGGCAGAGATAAAAAAAATGTACAGTAAATGTTATAAAAAGAAATAATCTAGGTAACTCATTTAATGATGTATGTAAACATTTATCAATGTTCATGACAGAGGAAGAAAGCATGGGGAGTAATGCTGTGTAAGGGCTTTAGGATCCCACAGCAATGTTATGATGATGTCATGGAGTGGTACTTCACTGGGTATAAATAGCAGTGTGGGTAGGGTTGGAAATGGGAGAGAAACATAATGAGAGCAAGACATAAGCCTTCCGGTCATGTGAGTGTTAAAAACACGTTCAGTGAAACGAGTAAATGAATGCGAATTAGGCAGTAGAGTTAATGGAATAGTTTTGTAATAATGTAACAGTAAGATTAGAGTCTGATATATCTCTAGAAAACAAGCATTCATCTGAATATGTTATAAACTGTGATACAAAGAAATCCCAACCTGAACACAGTTCTCTACCCTGGCTTCTCAACCAGTCTGGAAAGGTTGGGGGAGGTGATGGCCTAGTGGTGTTATTGCTAGACTATTAATCCAGAAATTCAGTTAATGTTCTGGGGACCCAAGTTCAAATCCTGCCATGGCAGATGGTGGAAGCTGGATTTAATATATAAAAAAATCTGGAATTAAGAATCTACTGATGACCAAGAAATGATTATTGATTGTTGGAAAACTCCATTCGTGACTCCTCAGATACTGAAGCAGTCCATGTCCAAATGCAACAAGATCTGGACAATATCCAGGCTTGAGCTGGACAAGTGGCAAGTAACATTCATGCCACATAAATACCATGACCATCACCAGTAAGAGACAATCTAACCACTGCCCCTTATCATTTAATGGCATTATCATCACTGAATCCCCCACTATCAACATCCTGGGGGTTACCAATGACCAGAAACTCAACTGGATTCACCACATAAACAGTGGCTACAAGAGCAGGTCAAAGTCTAGGAATACTGCGGCAAGTAACTCACCTCCTGACTCCTCAAAGCCCGTCCATCACCTACAAGGCACAGGAGTGTGATGGAATACTCCCCACTCACCTGGATGAGTGCAGCCCCAACAACATTCAAGAAGCTTGACACCATCTAGGACAAAGCAGCCGGCTTGACTGGCATTGCATCCACAAGCATCCACTCCCGCCACCACCCACGCTCAGTAGCAGCAGTGCGTAATATCTACAATTCACCTCCAACAGCATCTTCCAAACCCATGACCACTTCCATCTTGAAAGACAGGGCAGCAGATACGTGGGCACCACTACCTTCAATTTCCCGTCCAAGCCAATCACCATCCTCACTGAGAAATATATTGCCCTTCCTTCACTGTTCCTTGGTCAAAACTCTGGAATTCCCACCCTAAGGGTATTGTGGGTCAATCCACAACATGTGGACTGCAGTGGTTCAAGAAGGCAGCTCACCACCACCTTCTCAAGGGCAACTAAGGACGGGCAATAAATGCTGGCCCAGCAAGCAATGTTCACGTTCCACAACTGAATAAAAAAAAGTAGACATAAAACCACACAATAAAGAAAAGTTGCCTTAGCATTCTAATTTTTCTGAGACCTCAACCTTGATGAAAGACAATTGGCCTGCATATAAAACATTCAAATGTGCCAAAAATGGAAGTAATTTTAATAACTCCTAGAGCAGGAGCACCATCATGTAACAGAGAAAGCCATTGGAATTTCACCCGTATGCTATTTGATCAGAACTATAAATTCTTTACATGAACTACCCTTGTCAAGGTGGTTGTTGACTTGCGATCTATCTGGTCAGGTAAACTTTTACGCAGCATTTCAGCGATCATTACACAACGCCAGCATCTGAGCTGAGGCTGTGAGTTAAATTGAAGTGGCATATCCTCACCACTTTCTGCAGCAGCTCTTCTACTTGGATAGAAGATCGTAGGAAGGGATGAGGTGGAGGGACTTGATGCAGTGAAAGGAGTCGAAGGGGGAAAGCAGGAGTTGCATGCTCACAACACCTTTAGTTTCCACTTGACATCACATGTCAACCTGTGGGTGAGGAGGGATTGGAAAAGGGACATCAGGCTCTCACTTAGCATCACCCTAACCAGCATCTGCTGCAATGGCTCCTTTGACCCATAGCACCAGGGGATGGGACCATAGAAGCTATCCCACTCCAGACTTCTTGGGTAATAGATAGAAAAGAGGGCAGATTGTCAGATATTATGTGGCACTGTACTTGGATGATGAGTTTCCACAAGCTGGACAGTGGTGGAGTGATGCAGTGGTGGAGACAAGATGAGGTGGGCACGATGCTGAATAGTGAATGTTGGGCATGTGTTCTGAGTGACAACAAGTGTTGCTGGGTGATTGAAGAATGTGCGGCACATTGAGCAGAATGGGAGTCTGTTGGTGTGGTAAGCCTGAGACGCATTGATCACCCTGTGTGAGTCCATTGTGCTTATTTCTTGCATTGTTGCCATGTCTCTCAATATTTATAACCCAGGTGACGTGCTCCCCTATCCTTTTCAGCCTGATTCTCAAAGGCTTCTCTCCGACATGGGAAACAATACATCCCCCATGGACCCCACTTGTAGACCAGAGCTTTCAGAGGAGCCTTACTGAAGCACAGCGGTCCTCTCCCTTATCATTGATTAATCCTTCTAATGTGTGAAATCTGATTTTTCTGTGAGGTATGATTGCAGATATGCAGCTACCTTTAAATATTTTTAAAATTCATTCATGGGATATGGGCACCTTTGCCTAAGCCAGCATTTATTGCCCGTCCCTAATTGCCCAGAGGGCAGTTAAGAGACAACCGCATTGCTATGGGTCTGGAGTCACATGTAGGTGGGACCAGGTAAGTATGGCTGATTTCTTTCCCTGTAGGGCATTAATCAAACCAGTGGGTTTTTACACCATGCTGTTCAGGAGGTTTTTTACTGAATTCAAATTTCACCATTTGTCATGGTAAGATTTGAACCCATGCCCCCACAACATTAGCCTGGGGTTCCAGATTAATATTAAACTGACACGGCCAGCTCCCTCCTCCTTAAACAGGCTGAGATTCTTTAAGTGGAGCTGTCTACATTACATGATTGACAAACAACCCTGCCACAGCCGTCTACAGCATGCAATGGCTACAAACAACATGGAAATCAAGGAGTGGCAGACAACACATATCTGGTGCAGAAATTAAAATTGCAGTTACTTACTTGGATCTGCATGGGCTCTAGCTGGTTGTGAATTGCGACCCATGTGCCAAATAAATCAGCTGAAACCAGTTTTCCAGCCCTCCAGCAGACATTTCCAAATTCGCAAGTGAGTTAACTATTTCTTGTCCCTTCTGCTTTTGCAACAAAAGCCTCAAATGGCTGGTATTTGTTTGACTTCATTGTCTTTCTAGCCTGGCAAGTGGGTCATTGTCTACGTATTTCTCTAAACTGTCCTCAGCTCTTAACTACTCTGCAGTAGAACTCATACAAAAATGTGTCCTTGTTTAAAACACGGTTATTTCTAATCAGCTGCAATGGGTTAATTATTATCCAGTTTAAAAGTCGTCATCATCTTAAGCACTTTTGGGCAGGAATATCTGTGTCTAATCATTAGTTGCCACCTCAATAATCTACACTGATTGTAAAACTCAGGATTTTGTTCGATAGGAGACAAAGCCTTCGAGTTAAGAGTCCATTCTGAAAATAATATCACAAACAAAACGCTTTCACACGAAAGGCAACGTTGAGGCTTAACAGATCTCAATAATCTCTGATCATTAACTTAATAAATGCTAGTTTAAATTTCAGGGAGTTGCATAGCCACCAAAACATAAACTCTGTTCACTGTAAACACTGCAGCTTCCCATATTTAAGATGTACAGACTAGATTTGTGGATTAAGATCATTGTGGATCTCTGATATTCTTCTTTTGCAACCAGCTGTCACTACTCTATGAATTCCAGCCCCATAAAAGCTACTGCCGTTAGCGTGCAGGAAATTTTTATTTCCCCTGCAGCAGGAACTAGGATGAACTGGGGAAGAACAGTGCTCGTAGGAACCAGTCAGCAACATCAAAGAAAGCTTTCCCCACATAGCTTACAGTCTCTACTGTAAGTGGCAGTGAATTCACGGTCTTATCTACAGATTGCATCGTGTTAGATCCATACCTGATCGTGTGGGAGTAGATGTGCTACAGATGACATCTGCAAACAAAGAGGAAAGGATTAAATAAGAAATTAGTTTAACACAAACCCTAACCTTTCCTCAAACAGAAACACCCTACAGTAGATTTAAAGTGAAGTGGCATCATTTTCAGAAAGGTAATTAATTTCATATCTTCACCAAATCCTAAGATCTTTATCTAATCTTTGCTAGGTTCACCTAACAAAACCTCTAACTATTAATTTAACTGCCAGTCCTTGCCCTGGTCATTTGTTGTTGGTGGGTATTAAATATTCAAACACTAAACCTGTAGGGTCGTCTGCTCTCAGGCCGCTTCTTGAGGACAAAATGCCCATTTATGGCCACTAGCATCTCATAGAGTCATACTCATGGAGTTAAACAGCACGGAAACAGACCCTTCGGTCCAACTTGTCCATGCTGACCAGAATCCCAAATTAATCCAGTCCCATTTGCCAGCATTTGGTCCATATCCCTCTAAATCTTTCCTATTCATGTACCCATCCAGATGCCTTTTAAATGTTGTAATTGTACCAGCCTCCACCACTACCTCTGGCAGCTCATTCCATACACACACCAGCCTCTGGATGAAAAAAGTGCCCCTTAGGTCCCTTTTAAATCTTTCCCCTCTCACCTTAAACCTACACCCTCTAGTATTGGACTCCCCTACCCTGGGGAAAAGACCTTGGCTACTCACTCTATGATTTTATAAACCTGTAGAAGGTCATCCTTCAGCCTCTGATGTTCAAGGGAAAATAACCCCAGCCTGTTCAGCCTCTCCTTATAGCTCAACCCTTCCAACCCCAGAAACATCCTTGTAAATCATTTCTGCATCCTTTCAGGTTTAACAACATCTTTCCCATAGCAGGGAGACCAGAACTGAATGCAGTATCCCAAAAATGTGCTGTACAGCCAAAACATGACCTCTCAACTCTTATACTTAATGCACTGACCAATAAAGGCAAGCATACCAAACTTCCTCCTCCCCATCCTGTCTATCTGCAACTCCACCTTCAAGGAACTATGCTAAAGAATATAGTCATGTATTTCTGAAAAGGCATTCCCTCGTGTCAGAATAAAGCTCCTGTAGTCAATACTCTCATCTTGCAAATCGCTGAGACGTAAACCTGACCTCAAATACAAACCTGACCTCTTATACTAATCTTCCTGAAAAGCTAGCATCAAACTCAAACCTCTGCTCACACCAACTTATCCTTAAGTGCTAACGTGGTCTCTAATCTAACGTCAAATGCTAACCTACTCCAAGACATAAATATACACTCAAATCATAACTCACCTACAAACAAATTGCCAAAAATAACCTATCTCTATACAATCTATACAATGAATACTTTTAAGACTGAAAGGCCAAACACCACCAGAAAATACTAAGCACTCATTAAGTATCAAATTATCCTTAAATACAAATCTATTCTCAATTTACAACCTATTCTGAAACACTAACAAGCCTTCAAGCATTTATTACATCCTTAGACAATTGTTAAAAAAGATGTATTCATTTTTTCTGATGAAGGGTCTAGGCCCGAAACGTCAGCCTTCCTGCTCCTATGATGCTGCTTGGCCTGCTGTGTTCATCCAGCACTGTACCTTATTGTCTCGGATTCTCCAACATCTGCAGTTCCTACTATCTCTGTATTAATTTCAGCTTCGTTTTTCTGTTTTTTTCATCACAGGGCATAATATTTACAGATAATCAGAATCTGATTCAGCTGCATAAGAATTGAACGTTAATAGGGTCAAATGCAGGTGGAAAGCAGTCTAGTGCTAATTCCCTGATCAAACAGTTTGAACAGGCTTGGGGACCGCTTTGTGGAACACCTACGCTCAGTTCACGACAAACAACTGCACCTCCCAGTTGCGAACCGTTTCAACTCCCCCTCCCCCTCCCACTCCTTGGACGACATGTCCATCCTGGGCCTCCTGCAGTACCACAACGATGCCGCCCGAAGGTTGCAGGAACAGCACGTCATATTTTGCTTGGGAACCCTGCAGCTGAATGGTATAAAATGTAAACTTCACAAGCTTCAAAATCTCCCCTCCCCCAGCCGCATCCCAAAACCAGCCCAGCTCGTACCTGTCTCCCTAACCTGTCCTTCCTCCCACCTATCCACTCCTCCCACCTCAAGACCCAACGCCATCTCCTACCTACCAGGCTCATCCTGACTCCTTGACCTGTCCATCCTCCCTGGACTGACCTATCCCCTCCCTAATTCCCCACCTACACTCACCTTTACTGGCTCCATCCCCGCCTCTTTGACCTGTCTGTCTCCTCTCCACCAATCTTCTCCTTTATCCATCTTCTATCCGCCTCCCCCTCTCTCCCTATTTATTTCAGAATCCCCTTCCCCTCCCCCATTTCTGAAAAAGGGTCTCAACCCGAAATGTCAGCTTTCCTGCTCCCCTGATGCTGCTTGGCCTGCTGTGTTCATCCAACTCCACACCTTGTTATCTCAGATTCTCCAGCATCGGCAGTCCCCACTATGTCTTGAACAGGTAGATAATGATCATCTCCTGACCATTTATAATTGTTTAGTTATCATCTACAGATCTCAAAACATTGTTTTAACTTCTTACCATGAGATGAGCGAGGGCTTGAACTACTGACAGGATCTGCAAACAAAGAGCAAATGATTAAATTTAATACCTACAGTGAATTAATACGACTTAAAGGGAAGTTTCCAGTTCCTGTGCAATGGAAGATCTAAAGAATGTAGTCCTTGGTTACCAGTCTAATTTAAATTACAGCTATGGTCTTTTCTGAGATATTTCATTTAAAATCTTCATCAACTCATGAATAGTCTAGCCTGTAAACAGCAACCTTCCTTAATGTCCCTTAATTCAGAGCAGTGAGAAGTTATATACTTTGTGAGGAATATGGAAAAACAGTTTACAATAGATGGCACAATGAAGAGTTGTACAGATATAGTACAAAGACATTGATCCATTTTGCAAAATTCTTTAAAGATGCCAGCGGGTTGATAAGATGGCTTAGAAATTGTGAAATTAGAAAGAGATACAGAACATTAAAATAAATCACACTAGAATGGTAAAAATCTCTTGCATAGTTTCAGTTGGGAGTATCACAGACTCCAGGAAAGGAGTGTAATCTAAGGATTTTGAAAGGATGCAAAGCAAATTTACGAGATGTTATCATGGATAAAGGATTTCAGTTGTGCTGAGCATTTTTATTATGGCTAACCCAGCGGCTGTAGGGCAATTTTTAGCATGGTTAATCCACCCAACCTGCACATTTTTGGTCAGTGGGAAGAAACCAGAGTGCCTGAAGGTAACCCACACAGACACAGGGCGAATGTGCAAACTCCACATAGACAGTCACCCGAGGGTGGAATCAAATCCAGGACCCTGGCACTGTTTTGGCAGCAATGCTAACCACTGAGCCACTGTGCTGCCCATTTTTTAGTGAACAGAGGCAGAATCTCAACACAAATGTACATTCAGACACAGGCAAGCTGAGAATTGACAGGATCGATCCAAGTAGAGCTTAAGCATATTCAAGCTAGTTGCGCTGAATAATCAGCTCTGAATTATTTTACGATGCCAACTTTTGGTTATTATCCACAGGCTTTGCAGCTTTGTGCTAAATCCTTACCTTGCCTTGTGCCAGTGGCCGAGCTGCTGACGGGATCTGCAAACAAGGACAAAATGACAAAAATTAAGTAGCTACAGTCAGCTAACTCAAGCTATAAAGGCAAGTTCTAGTCCCTGTGTCAAATACAATGGATTTGCTGCAATTGTATTCTTAATTTACATGTCAGATTTAAAGTGTAACTATCATCATCCTCTAAAACTTTATAAATCAAATCCTCACTGAACCACAGACTATTATGTAACCCTCTAACATTTTTGTTTAGCTGTAGATCCATAATTATAATTGGTCTGCTAATCCTGAAACTCTCACCTATGAGTCATTGCCTTAAATATCAACTATTCTTCAAACGTTGTAAAGGTGTTATAGTCCTCCTGGACCATAGGGCTGGTCTCTTGTTAGGCAGAGATAACTGGTGGTTGTTTAACCTGAAGGTCACCATACCTCAGGCAAGGGGAGAGGTTGAAAAGGAGAGTCCTTCATGGTAACCTCAGCTGGCATGAGAATTAACACTTATACTGTTAGTATTTTTCCACATTTAAAGCCAGCTGACCAGCCAGCTGGGCTAACTATAACATCCTTTTGAAGAGCTCTCTAGCCTGACAACTGAGTAAAAAATGTGCCTGTTCCTATCTTGAGAGGCATAGGAAGCTGTGATTTGTGAACCACCCATGTTCAGTCCTGTTGAGGATGACTGCATCCAAACTGCCTTCTCATTCGCCTGAGTGTAACATTGACCCCGTTGTGATGACCCTCCCTGCTGGTTGGGTCAGGGAGCAGCCTGGCTAATGTATACTGCAGTTATCCTCCAATTCTTAATGCCTGTCTCAAAGGGGAGTACAATGAAAATACTGTCATCTGATGGGATCATAATTGGCTACAAGCAATGGTAGGGAGGGCAAGTTGAGCAAAAATAGAGCCAGGGGAACGAGAAGACTCCTGAATGCATACATCTGCCAAGAATGCCATTCGCCTTATTGATGGTGGTCAACAAGAGGAGAGAGTAGTGCAGACAGGAGGGTATGTGGTTCTCAGGGAGTACCCTCTGAATGGAATGGACATAGATGGGCCGGGACATCAATTGCTAGAGACAGGCTGCAGCAAGCTCGCTGACCTCATGGAATGGTCAAGGGCAGTGACTGTATCTTCACATACCATACCGTACTGACCAAGCCCTCCTGCTGCTCAACACATCACAGCTTATGATTCACCTCTCCGCAGGCCTTCGCACGGATGATTCTGGGATTTCTAGCAGTCACGTACTCAGACTCAGCATGAATGAGTGTGAAGGAAAACGGTAGAAGGGGAGGATTGGGGGTGAGATGCACAGTGGGAGAGCCACGGTCACATCATCAGCAAACTTGCATTTCATATCAAAAAGCAAGATTGTTTCAGTATAGGTTCATCTGTTTTGATAAGATCAGGGCAGACTTTGATGTTTTTCTTTAAAAGGAATTTATTTACATGATATACAAGAGGATCACTGCAGCAGTCTCCCACTGTTCATCTCACCCCCAATCGTCTCCTTCTGCCCTGTCCCTTCATCCATTCACCTTTAAGTAGTTTTGGGGTGTTGAATCTCTCAGTCTCATATAACAGTTAATCTCAGTGAAAGTGAGTTTAGAAGGTACAGCATATTCTTTAACTTAATCAATCTGCTCTTTTATTCTCAAAAGCATCAAGTATCAAAACATCAAGTATCAAATATATCCAAATATCAAATTATTCCCAAATACAAATTGTAAATGGTCAGATGAAACCACACAAGTCATGCTTCTGCTAACTTAATACTGCACTTAAATTGAAACACATTACCCAGGAATGTGTAGCTGGCCAGATTTCAGAGTCACTTCCCTTCCTCCCTTTTCCTCCTTCCCTTTCCCTCTTCTCCCTCCCTTTCCTCTCCCTTTCTCCTCCCTCCCTTTCCTCTCCCTTTCTCCTCCCTCCCTTCCCCTCCCTTTCCTTTCCTCTCCCTCCCTTCCTCCCTTCCCTTCCTTCCTCCCTCCCTTCCTTCCTCTCTTTAATGGCTTGCTCATGCATTGTTTCTCTCTGTAAGTTATGATAGAGCACTCACATGACACTGGGTTTTATTAGAGACAAAAAAACTGCAGATGCTGGAATCCAATGTAGACAAACAGGAGGCTGGAAGAACAAAGCAAGCCAGGCAGCATCTGGTGGAAAGGAGCAATCAACATTTCGGGTATTAACCCAAAATGTTAACTGCTCCTTTCCTCTAGATTCTGCCTGGTCTGCTGTGTTCTTCCAACCTCCTGTTTGTCCACGCTGGGTTTTAGCCCTGATTTAGTTTCCATCCAATCAGAGACATCTACATTGTGTTGCTAAGGGCTGATTCTTCCAATTAGGGACCAGAACTGCATCCCTTCTCCTTGATTGGTCTGAGCAGTAGCCATTGTGTACGTGACTGTAGCATGTCCACTTGTTCAGCTTGAGCAACTCTGTCCCTCCATTTGAGCTTTAACTCTTTCTAGCCCTGCCCAACACCAGTTGTTAGAAATAGATTTTAATCAAAAGGTTCATGGCTAGTGAAAAAGTTCATGCATTCATTCACCTCCAAGTAGGTTTGGGGTTGTTAGGAATAGTTTTTAACCAGAAGACTCATGGCTAGTAAAATAATAGCAAATTGAAAGAACAAGGGTGCAATTCTGCAAAGATTAAAAGATTAGATAGAATATGAAGGAAAATAAAGAATGAATAAAAGATTAATAAGAAGGGACAAATTAAAGTTTATTAGACAGCTAGTGAGAAATATTAAAATGGATGAATTTCTACACGGCCACTTTCTCATTACAGAGAGACGACTTGTGGTGGTTTAACCTGAGGGTCACCACGCCTCAGGCAAGGGGAGAGTTTGAGAAGGAGAGTCCTTTACAGCAATCTCAGCTACAGTGGGAATTGAACCCACACTGTTGGCATTGCTCTGCATCACAAACCATCCATCCAACCAACTGAGCTAAAAAAGGAATGAATGAGTAAAGTGCTGTACTGGGTCAATCTGGGAATTAATAAAGGCAATGACAGATGATGTAAGCATCTGCTTCCACTGTAGAGGATATAATTAACATTCCAGAAGTAATTGTAACAGGGATGAAGGAACTTAATACAAATACACCATCAGGCAAAGTGTGCTGAGATAAATATTAGAACTAAAGGCTGACAAGCCCCAGGTATTGATGTAGTTCACCCTAGGACCTTAAAAGAAGTGACTAAATTTTTTTCTATTCATTTGTGGGATGTGGGCATCACTGGCTGGCCAGCATTTCTTGCCCATCCCTAGTTGCCGTTGAGAAGGTGGTGGTGAGCTGCCTTCTTGAACCGCTGCAGTCCTCCTGCTGTGGGTTGACCCACAATGCTATTAGGGAGGGAATTCCAGGACTTTGACTCAGCGACAGTGAAGGAATGGTGATATATTTCCAAGTCACAATGGTGAGTGACTTGAAGGGGAACTTGGAGGTGGTGGTGTTCCCATACTTCTGATGCCCTTGTCCTTCTAGATGGAAATGGTCGTGGGTTTGGAAGGTGCTGTCAGAGGATCTTTGGTGAATTTCTGCGGTACATCTTGTAGAAAGTATACACTACTGACACTGAGCGTTGGTGGTGGAGGGAGTGGATGCTTGTGGATGTAGTGCCAATCAAGCGGGCTGCTTTGTCCTGGATGGTGTCAAGCTTCTTGAGTGTTGTTGGAGCTGCACTCATCCAGGCAAGTGGGGAGTATTCCATCAGACTCCTGACTTGTGCCTTGTAGATGGCGTATAGGCTTTGAGGAGTCAGGAGGTGAATTACTCTCTGCTGTATTCCCAGCTTCTGGCCTGCTCTTGTAGCCACTCTGTTAATGTGGTGAGTCCAGTTGAGTTTCTGGTCAATGGTAACCCCCCAGGATGGTCATAGCTTGGCATTTGTGTGGTGCAAATGTCACTTAATTGAGACTGTAGATGCATTGGCTTTAACTTTCCAAAAGTTCTTAAATTCTGGAAAGGTCCCATCAGTTTGGAAAATAGTGGATGTGACTCCTCTGCTTAAGAAGTTAGGAAACAGAATGAGCAAAAGTAAGGCCCAGTTAGCCTAAGATCTTCCACAGTGAAAGTGCTGGACTCTATTATTGAGGAAAATATAGCATGGCACTTCAAAAATCTCAATGCAATCAAGCAGAGACAATATGGTTTGGAGAAAGGGATAGCATTGGAGTAATGTTATGGAGGGACTGGTTGGCAGCCTGCTCACACTTGCCCCATCCCTACAGAAGGAAAATTGTAAGTAAACCATCTATTCATTGGAAGCCAACCCTGGTGCTGTAGGGCACTAAATTGTCTAAAACATTCCCCCTCCCTCAGTGGGAGAAATTCCTGCCCTCAGGAGTTGCCCAGCTAATTCACCCACTAGTGCCATGAGCTCTATGCTCCTATAAACCTCCTTTCAAGAAAAATGGGAAGCCAATTCCCATTTTAACCAGCTCAGTTGACCCCTAATTATTCAAATACTGTTGGTGGGTGATCTGCCAATTTTGGGAGTGAGCTCAGGGATGGGTGTAGAAGATAGTGGGTTAGCCACCTGGTCAATATATTACATGCCCATCTACCATTTAACATCCAGCTAATGTTTGACTAATTTCGCTGAGTTCTTTGAGAATTAACAAGCAACATAGATGAAGACGGACGTGTGCTATACATAGGGTTTCAGAAGACATTTGACAAGTGTAACATCAAAGATTACTGCACAAAATAAGAATTCATGGTCTACGGGCAATATATGAACATGGATAGAGGATTGGTTAGATAATAGAAAACAGAGCATGGGCATAACTGTGTCATTTTGGTGTTGACAAGATGGAATAAGTGTGCTGCCACAAGGATCTGTGTTGGGACCTCAACAATTTACAATTTGTATCAATGAATTGAATAACGGCACTGAATCTTTGGTAGCGAAGTTTGTTATGACACAAACTAATTATGATAGTAAATTCTAAAGGGGACATAAAGGAATATAAATAGGTTGTGAGTAGGCAAAAATTAGGCAGATGGAGTGTGGTGTGTGTGTGTGTGTTGATAAATGTGAACTTGCTCACTTTGACAGGAAGAATAGAAAAGCAGCACATGATTTAAATGGAGAGAGATTACAGAACTCTGAGATGCAGAGAGATTTGGGTGACCTGGTACATGAAATTAATGTGCTGGTAGGAGTGATTAAGAAAGCGAATGGAATATTGTCACAGATGGTTTTCTCCACAATATTTCTGAAGGAAGCATATCTTTTACTGTACTCCTTTGCCCTTGTATAGATGGATCATAGAGGGGACCATCAGTCATGTATAGAAGGACTCTTCATCCATGGACATCTACCATGTGGTTTTTCCTGGTGACCTGAAGATAGTGAGAATACAGATTGCCCCAGGAAGAAGCCGTCACGACTCCAGCAGGTAGTCACCAACATGATTTATTACATAGGGTCGCAAACCAAGGCATATTGGTGGAATTACAGTCCTTGTTGCTCCTTACCTCTTTCGTTGACAGCAGTCCCACAGACCCGTATGTGCAATTGATGCTGCCATGCATCATTGGGAATCCTGCTATCCATGCTCGTCCTTTTCCTGCTTATCTTTTGATTAGAGAGAAAATAATGAAATTGCCTCTTTTTGCACAAAGGACGTTCATCTCTTCCCAGATGCAGAAATGAATGATATACTGGGTAATGTTTGCATTTTGTCTGGTTCAATCTGGAATAAACCAATCAAGTAGGAGTTTCTCCTGGATCAAGTGAAGTGGTGAGAATTGTTCTTTTTTAACCCAGGTTGGGTAGCACCTTCTATGGAGAGCATTTTTCCTTCTTCCTTGTGCAGTGTTTTCCCTTTCTGCAGCCTCTGCTCCATTTATCTGGAATGATCTCAAAGGCAGGCGATCATCAAATACAAATATATCCTTAAACACCCGCCTATCTTCAAACACCAAGGTGCCCTCAATCATTAACTGCCCTCAAGTACCTACCCTGAAACACTGATCTATCAACCAATTCTGGAGCAATTGAATTTTGTCATTGTTAAAAAAGCTTCATTAACTTCAGTAGTTTGCTTGTTTAACTTTGCTATATTCCAGACAATGTACGTGGTATTTCAGAGTCAGCATCTGGTCATACTAGTGTATACAGATACGGGAAAGTTGGGAGTTCACAGGGTCAATGTTGGAGTGGAACTTAGTGCCAATTTCCTCATCAAACTCATTGCACAGGCCATGATCAGCTCTTGACCATTTTACAATATCATTTTTTAGTTACAATCCACAGGCCTGGTAGCTTTGTGTTAAGTTCTTACCTTGTGTTGACCCAGATGTTGAGCTATTGACAGGATCTGCAAAAAACAAGCAGGAAATAAGTAAATTGAGTAGAACTAACACTAGTTATAAGGCAGGTTTCTAGTACCTGTGTCAGATATGATGGAAACTCTGGGGAATGTTCCACAGTTAATTTAAAGTGACTATCATCATCTTCTGATTTGATTTCAAATTTTCACTGTGCTGTGGGCCATTACCCAGTCTTTGAATTCTAGTCTCCTGAAGTCACTAACTCAAAGTCTGTTATTGAACACTTAATCCTGATCAATAGTCATTGGCTTAGCCATTGCCTAATCTTCAATTGGGGAAGTTGCATTGTCTTTTGGTCCCAATTATCTTGAGTATCTTGGGTACATTTAGGATACAATGGGATACAAGGGGAATGTCCAAGAGCTGGAGGTAGGTTCCAAAAATGACCCCTTTTTAGAGACCTTAATATGGGTTAAGCCTGGATAAATGAGGTATATTTAGGTCGAGAGGGAAGGCGTGATCTCATGGAGATATCAAAGAATAGACTGTTTGGAAATCAGCAGTTTGAAAGAAACCAATAATCATTATTGCTTATTTTAAATTATTGATCAAGTCATAGTTTATCCAATTACTTTGAAATGACTCCAGAAATTTCCACTCTGCGTCTCTACCCAAGAGACATGGAAAAATATTGCCTTAACTTAAAATACCTGAGAGATTTGAAACAACAAAAACATAAATTCCTGGAGAAACTCAGCAGGTCTGTCAGCATATGTGGAGAGAAAACAGAGTTAACATTTCAAGTCCAGTGACCCTTCTTCAGAACTAGAAGCAGCTCGGTAAATGTGGTATTTATGCTGATGATGGGGGAGTGGGAAAAGCAAGGAGTGAGTGGCTAGGTGGAGACGGAGATCAGAAAGAGAGATTAAAGAGGTTAGGTGGACAAAGAGATTGTTGATAGTAAGCCAGGGAAGATGAGAATTCAGATAGATGATAGAGGACTATCAATAGGTGAAAACAGATTGGATGAGCATGACAAAACCTCGAGTTGTGGGGATAGATAATCGACATGGAAGGAGGTGATTATGCTCTGAAATTGTTAAACTCAATGTCTAGTCCTGAAGGCTGTAAGGTACCTTGGTAGAAGATGAAGTGTTGTTCCTCCAGCTTGTGTTAAGTTTCACTGGAGCACTGCAGCAAGCCTCTGACAGAGATGTTGGCCAGGGGACACAGTGATGTGTTGAAGTGGCAGGCAACTGGAAGCTCAGGGTCATTTTTACAGAGACAGTGCAGGTGTTTCACAAAGCTATCATCCAGTCTTGCATCTTTTCCTCCTCAATGTAGAGCAGACATTGTGAGCAGTGAATGCAGTAGTCTAGATTGAGTGAAATGCTGGTAACTCTGTGCTTCATCTGAACAGTGTGTTTGTGGCCTCGGATATTGAGGAGGGAGGAAGTAAATGGACTGGTGTTGCACTTTCCGCAATTATATAGGAAAGTGCTGTGAGGGTGTAGGTGTTGTTGTAAGTGGAGGGAACGTGCAGAAGGCTGAAAAGGGAGGGGAGGGGATTATGTGCATGGTAGTGGCACCCCACCATAGGTGGCAGAAATGGCAATGTATGATCCTTTGCATGAGTGTTAACCCTGCTTTTTCTCCATAAATGCTGCCAGACCTGCTGAGTTTCTCCAGCAATTTCTGTTCTTTTTTCAGATCCCCAGAATCCTTAGCTCTTTGATTTATTTCAGTGTTTAATTCACTGCCACATCTCTTCCAGGTATGCCCACCTTGAAGAAGTTCTGCTCCCCTCTCCAACAGGATTTCTGATCTAATCTTTCTTCTTGTTCACCATAATTACTTTTGTTGTTGGGTCTAGAGTTTGACAAAATATTTGCCAAAACCCGTTGCCACAGCCACATCTCATTCCTCAGTGACTGCTCCAGCTCAGACTCACTCCAGTGGATTCCAACTTAAACTTCATCCTTCGTGTTTTGAATCCACCCAGGATTAGAGGTACCTTTGTGATATATAACGTTCCTCAGACAGCTGCTTTTGCTTCATTCTGAGATCCATAGTCAGTGCCACGCGTCGCCATATGCACAATTTCGACCTTTCTCTCCATTAGCAGCACCTCACGCTGGCACAGAAGTGCCCTGCCCTGCCAGCTTGACCTCATTCTCCTGCTTGTTCAATGTTTTAACATGAAATCTTTTCCCTGAAACCTTTTCTCTTTTAGGCTTTAAGGAGCGCAAGCTGCAACAACTCAGTGACCCACACCCCTCTATGTCCCCTCCCTTTCCTTGCCTCCACCCCTTCGCCTAACCAGTATGTAGTATACGAAACAAGGTAAGTGAGCTTGTGGAGTAGGTTGAAATTGGCAAGTATGATGTTGCGGGTATCACAGAGACATGGCTGCAAGGGGATCAGGGATGGGAACTAAATATTCAAGGATGCACATCCTATCGAAAGGACAGGCACATGGGCAGAGGGGGCAGAGTGCCTTGTTAGTAAGAAATGAAATTGAATCGATTGTAAGAAGTGATATAGAATCAGAAGGTGTAGAATTAGTGTGGTAGAGTTGAGGAACCGCAAAGGAGAAAAGGTCCTGATGGGAGCTGCGTACCGGCCTCCTAGCAGTAGTCAGGATGTGGAGAAGAAAATAAATCAGGAGATAGAAAAGGCATGTAGGAACAACACTATTGCAATGATCATGGGGTGTTCAATATGCAGGTGGACTGTGAAAATCATGTTGGTAACGGATCCCAAGAGAATGAATTTGTGGAATGTCTTTGAGATAGGTTTTTTTTAGAGCAGCTTACGTTAGAGTCCACAAGGAACAGGCAATTCTGGATTTGGTGATGTGCAATGAGGCAGATTGAATTTGGGAGCTTAAGGTGAAGGAACCACTAGGGAACAGTGACCATAATACGATAGAAGTCACCCTGCAGCTTGAGAGGGAGAAGCTGGAATCAGATGTAACGGTATTACAATTAAGTAAAGGTAAGTACAAAGATGTATGGAAGAAGCTGGCTGGAGTTGATTGGAAGGGGAGCGTAGCAGTGAAGACGATAGCGCAGCAACAGCAGGAGTTTCTGGGGGTAATTTGGGAGGCACAGCAGAAATTCATCCCAAGAAAGAACAAATATACCAAGGTTGGGAGGAGGTGCAGGGGAGGAATGAAGCAACTGCAGCTGACAAGAGAAGTCAGGGATAGTATAAAAGCAAAAGAAAAAGCATACAATGTGGTGGAGATTAGTGGGAAGCCAATAGATTGGGAAGCCTTTAAAAGCTAGCAGAGGATAACTCTAAAAGCAATAGCTGGGGCAGTGGGGGACGGGAAGAGAAGATGGAAGAAAGGTCTGAAGGTGAATAAATAATATGGACCAGATAGACTACACCACAGAGTTCTGAAAGAGATAGCTGAGGGAATTGTGGAGGCGTTGGTGGTGATCTTTTAGGAATTAGTGGAGTCAGGGAGGGTCCCAGAGGACTGGAAAATGACTAACGTAACACCCCTGTTTAAGAAGGAAGGGAGACAGATGACAGGAAACTATAGGCCAGTTGGTCTGATCTTGGTCAATGGGAAGATTTTAGACTCCAATACTAAGGATGAGATTGCGGAGTACTTGGAAGTCCATGATTAAATAGGGCTGAGTCAGTGCGGCTTTGTCAAGGGGAAGTTATATTTGATAAATCTGTTAGAATTCTTTGAGGATGTAATGAGCAAGTTAGGGAAAGGAGAACCATGGGATGTGGTCTATTTAGATTTCCAGAAGGCCTTTGACAAGGTGCTGCACAGGAAACTGCTAAACAAGATAAGAGCCCACGGTGTTAGGGACAAGGTACTGGCACAGATAGAGGATTGGCTGATTGGCAGAAGGCAGAGAGTGGGGATAAAGGGCTGTTTTTCAGGATGGCAGCTTGTGACTAGTGGAGTTCCTCAGGGGCCTGTGTTGGCACCACAACTAATCACGTTATGCATTAACAATCTGGATGAAAGAACAGAGAGCATTGTTCTTACATTTGCAAATGACACAAAGACAGGTGGAGGGACAGGTAGTTTTGAAGAAGCGGGAGGCTGCAGAAGGACTTAGATAGGCTAGGAGAGTGGGCAAAGAAGTGGCAGATGGAATACACGGTGGCAAAGTGTGAGGTTATGCACTTTGGTGGGAAGAATAGAGGTGTTGACTATTTTCTAAATGGGGAAAGTCTTCACAACGGGACTTGGGAGCCCTAGTTCAGGATTCTCTTAATTTTAACATGCAGGTTCAGTTGGCAGTTGGAAAGGCAAATACAATGTTAGCATCCCACTTGAGAGAGCTAGAATACAAGAGCAAAAGAAGGATCACTGAACCTGAAACGTTAACTCTGATTTCTCTTCACAGATGCTGCCAGACCAGCTGAGCTTTTCCAACAAATTCAGTTTTTGTACAAGAGCAACGATGTACTGCTGGGGCTGTGTTTGGCTCTGGTCAGATCCCACTGGGAATATTGTGAGTGGTTTTGGGCCCTGTATCTATGGAAGGATGTGGTGGCCTTGGAGTGAATCCAGAGGAGGTTTACAAGAATGATCCCAGAGATGAAGGGCTTTCCATATGAGAAGTGGTTGAGGACTCTGGGCCTGTTCTCAATGGAGTTTAGAAGGATTAAGGGGGATTCTATTGAAACTTAGTGTACTGAGTGGCCTGGATAGAGTGTAATTGGAGAAGATGTTTCCACAAATAGGAGAGACTAGGACCTGAGGGCACAGCCTCAGGTTGAAGGGGCGACCTTTTAGAACTGAGATAGGGAGGAATATCTGAGATAAC
>NC_063363.1:29867763-29957068 GCF_021869965.1 Rhincodon typus | reverse complement strand
TTCTGAAGAAGGGTCTAGGCCTGAAATGTCAGCCTTCCTGCTCCTCTGATGCTGCTTGGCCGGCTGTGTTCATCCAGCTGTACACATTGTTATCTCAGATTCTCCAGCATCTGCAGTTCCTACTATCTCTGAGGAGGAATATCTTCAACCAGAGGATGGTGAATCTGTGGAACTCATTGCTACAGGGGGCTGTAGGGGCCAAGTCATTTAGGGTATTTAAGACAGAGATAGATAGGCTGTTAATTAGTAAGGAGATCAAGGGTTTTGGGGAGAAGGTAGGAGAATGGGGTTGAGAAACATCACCCATGTTTGAATGGTGGAGCAGACTTAAAAGGCCGAATGGCCTAATTCTGCACCTCTATCTTATAGTCCTGTGGTCTAACCCCACCTCTTGTAGGGTATTTACTAACCCTTCCAATCTTCCGCTCACTGATACTGAACATTCTATATTTAGCAAAGTTTTATCTTTCTGCACTCTCACCTCAATGAATTTTAGGGACAACATGACATCGGACTCTTTTTCTGTCACCTTCACTGTGCGCCCATTTCTATGGACCATAGTCCTCTCCCCATCCCAGACACTTTCACGTGCCTCCCTCTACCCAGACCCCTCCCTCTGGCCTTTTACCTGCACTTGACCTGTTCATTGACAACTGTTGGTGTGACATTAGTTATCTTAATTTCTCTGCCCACCCCCCCACCCCCCTTACCCATTCAAACCTTTCTCCCTCTGAACTCCCTGTGCTCCATGCTCTCAGATCTAGCTCCGATTGTGTCATCCAGTCTGCCAACAAGAGTGGTGCTATTGCCATCTGGCGTACTGACCTCTACATTGTGGAGGCTAAACGCCCGCTCTCAGATACCTCCTCCTGTCTCTCCCTGGACCATGACCCCACCATCAAGCATCAGGCTATTGTGTCCATGACTGTCACCAACCTCATCCCATCGGGGGATCTGCCACCAACAGCCTGCCCATAGTCCCCTAACCTTGCACAGCCCACTTTTACCTTCTCTTCAAATCCATAAACAAAATGGAGCTTATCTTTTACTACCTAGGCTTGGTGTTTTTCTCCCTTGTTCAGTCACTTCCCACTTACATCTGTGATTTATTGGACACATTATGTCAGGGTCAAAATTTCCTGCTTGCAGGCTCCATCCACATCCTCTTCACCATGGATGTGCAATCCCTTTACACATCCATCCCCCATCAAGATGGTCTCAGGGCTCTCCGCTTTTTCCTGGATAAAAGGCCTGTGTCATCACCATGCACCACCACCCTCCTCTGCCTGACAAGTGAGCGTGTCCTCACTTCTCCCTTAACTCCTCTCACTTTCTTCATGCATAGGTGTGGCCATGGGTACCCACTTGGGCCCCAGTTATGCCTGTCTCTTAGTGGGCTACTTGGAACATTGTTTATTCCGATTCTACTCCAGCCCCCACCCACAACTCTCTCCCTGTTACATCAATGATATCATCAGTGCTGCTTCCGTCTCTCGTTCTGAACTGGAAAAGTTCATCAATTTTGCTTGCAATTTCCTCTCACCTTCACCTGGTCCATGTCTGACTCCTCCTTTCCCTTCCTCAACATCTGTTTCCATTTCTGGCAATAGGCTGGCCATCGATATACAAACCCACCGACTCCCACAGTTACCTCGACTATACATCCTCACACTCTGCTTCCTGCATAGGCTCTCCGTTGCAACTGTTGTTATGATGCCACCTTACAAAGGTGGCCTCAGATACAGCCACATTTTTCTTCAACTGAGGACTCCCCACCACCCTTGTGGTTGACAGGACCCTCAGCCATGCCTCACCCATCTCCCACACTTCTGCCCTCACCCATTCTCTTGCTTCCCACTGCACCAATTGGGTTTCTCCGGTCCTCACTTTCCAAAGGATGATAAGCTGTTATTGCCACCACCTTCATCATCATCATAAAATCCCTACAGCGTGGAAACATGCCCTTCGGCCCAACAAGTCCACACCGACCCTCACAGCATCCCACCCAGACCAACACTCTATAACCCACCTCAGCTACACATCCCTGAACACTATGGGACAATTTAGCATGGCCAATCCACCTAGCCTGCACACCTTTGGAGTGTGGGAGGAAACCAGAGCACTCAGAGGAAACCCACACAAACACAGGGAGAATGTGCAAACTCCACACAGACAATCACCTGAGGGTGGAATTGAATCTGGGTCCCTGGCGCTGTGAGGCAGCTATGTTAACCACTGAGCCACCGTGCCACCCCAGCAGAATGTCTCCACTCCACCCATATTCCCTAGATTTTGTCATGAAATTACAGTACAGTTCAGTACAGCCAACCTATTTTCAGTTATTCATAGTCACATTATCACTTATCTAGCTTCTCTTCCTCCCTGGCTTACCATCAACAATTGCTTTGTCTGCCTGCCTTAATATTTCCCTCTATTTCTAGGCTCCATCTCCCCTTATCCCCTCGCCCCCTCCCCCACCCCCAATCATTAACATAGATATCACCTTTTCTGAGCTGCTTCTAGTCTGGACATGACAAGTTAACTCTGTTTCTCTATCCATGGTTACTGCCAGACCTGCTGAGTTTCATCAACAATTTCTGTTTTTTTTAAATTCCAGATCCCCAGTATCCGCAATTCTTTACTTTATTTTAATTGTTTTGCTTTATTCTACCCGAGAGGTTTGTTTGATATTTCTACCTTGGCGGGAGGCATGAGCTGTGGTACGATTCTGGCAGTCTGCAAAAGAAAACTCATTGAGTCAAAGAAAATTGACCAGGCTACATGTAATACTCTAAATTCACTTCAAAAACGAGAATAAGGTTCTGGTGCTTTTTGTAGCGCAAGCCTGTGATGTTCAGTCACTTTAGTCACAGGTAAGGAATACTGATGCTTGTCAGGGAAAGGGTAACTTTGTAACAGCAAAGCGTTTGGCAGATTCTTGCCAAGTGTGGGCCAACAGTGAAAAAAAAGACCATGGTCACTTCAGGGCATGAGAGAGAGGGAGAGAGGGTTAATTGTGGATGTTATATTGAACTCAAATTCCAATCAGACCCAAACTGTGAGACTCAGGGAGGCTAGATTGGCCTTAGAAAGGATGCAAGCCTGGAATGGAAGATTGCGGTGATGGAACTGAGAAATTTAGAGAACCAAAGCATTTAAGAGGGTAGAGAGAGGTAAACTATGGCTCCAGAACAAGGGGACACAACCTTTAACTTAAAGCTGAAGAACTCATGGAAGCTGTCAATACAAGTGCCATACAAAGGGCAGTATTATCATTTTTACTCATTTTTGTTAGTTTCACTTCTGCTTTTATTTCAGATTTGCGTCATCGTTTTGCTTTCATACAACTGCGTGGGTTTCTGTCGAATGCTCTGGTTTCCTCCCACAGTCTAAAGATGTGCAGGCTAGATGGATTGGCCATGCAAAATCACCTAGTGTGTAGATTAGGTGTATTAGCTATGGGAAATACAGAGTTACAGGGCAAGGGTAGGTGGATGGGTCTGGGTGGGATCCTCGTCGGAGGGTCGGTGTGGACTTGTTGGGCCGAAGAGCCTGTTTCCACACTGTCGGGATTCTATAAAAATATTGAGTGAACAGATAACCAATGACCCACTGCCCTTTAATAGGTAAGAAACTCTTTCAGAATGTTATGCAGAAATAAATCTGAGATCCCTTGCAAACTGGGGGATAAAATGGAAAAAAGGTAAATTATTGTCTAGAAATATTTGCAGGAAAATACATTAGTAACATTCTCCTGCTCATAGTTGACAACCAAACCTAGCTAATTGCTCAGGCTGGTCAACAGCCAGTCATGGATGAGATAAGCCCAAGGCATACCCGATATTAGGCCTCAGGCTTTGTCTCAAGTTATTCAGTAAAATGTGGATACTTGCTGAGTCTTCCCAGAGAACTCCTGGGCAATTGGAATTGGATTCTGAGCTACCCTTGGCACTGGACTCAAATAGGATTTTGGGAAGGGCAGGAAGACAATTGGGAAGGTTGGAAACAATCAGGAGCAAACTGAAGGAGCTCAAGTCTCAGAGAGTAAAGCTCTACATTTAGATAAGTTTATTTTTTAACAAACATATCTTTTATTGCTTAGGCCTCCAATCATTCTTTCAGAGTCAATGTTCAGGCTAAACATTGACCTTGTTTTTAGGAAAGTCCAATTTTGTAAACAGTGTTGGTGTTAGGACTCACATTGCCATATGTTTTAGCTACAGACCCTCAATGTTCACTTTCCAGGTGAAAGTGTAAACTTGAAATTTTGAAGATTTACCAGGATGTTGCTGGGAATGGAGGGTTTGAGATCTAAAAATAGACTAAAAAGATTGGGACTGTTTTCACTGAAGCATAGGAGATTATGGGATAACATTATTGAGCTTTATAAAATCATGAGGGACTGAGATAAGGTGAATGACAAGAGTCTTTTCTCTAGGGTGGGGGAGTTCAAAACTAGAGGACATATTTTTAAGGTGAGAGAAGAAAGATTAAAAAAAGGACATGAGGGGCAACTTTTTTACACAGAGAGTGATTCATGTGTGGAATGAACTTCCAGCAATAGTGGTGGATGCAGGTACAGTTACAAGTTTTAGAAGACATTTGGATAACTTCAAGAAAAGGCCAAGTGCAGGCAGTTGGGACTATAACCTGCTGTCATGTGATTTCTGACTGGGTCTAGTTTAGTTTGGGAACATGGTCAGTGTGGACCGTTTCCATTCTGTATGATTCTATGAATCTAAAATTCTGAAGTTCTGATATCATTGCGCTGATGATGGAATGTGGGGTTCTGGAGCTGCATTGGAAATTGAGAGATCTCAGAGTGTTAGAATAAATTACTTTTCTGAGCTTAAATACAACACCAGCAGCTTCACTTTATGCAATATGACTGCTCCCGTATAGTACAATGTGGCTTCCTCTCTGCTAAAGAATACCGCCATCAACAGCCACCAGTTTCATAGTGCATCCATGCCTTTCTCTCCCAACTCAAACCTGGAACTAAATGGCTAAATGTGTAAAAGGAGAGAAAATTATTGTAAAGAAATCACATAAGCCCCTGCTAATACCTCACTGAATTTAAATGAAATAATGGACAGGTGAGTGTTATGAGCTTTCATCCTCTAATAGATGTTTGTCCTGCCTTTACCATTGTGGTGAGTGATACACAGTCTTTTCACTGATGGTGAACATTAGTGTGGCAATCCCTTGGAAAGAGGGTGATGCTCAGTCATTATTGTATGAAATGCCAGAACCCTGGGGCAAACTGGTTATGAAGTCATGAGCTGCACATCACTGGGTACAAATACAACAGCGTGGGCAGAGTTTGAACTCTTTAGAATGAGCACTATGTAACATGCACCAGAGTGAGACTCTTTGAAAAAGACTTAGAAACTCTCAAAGAAGAAAGATTAGTCATTACTTCATGTAACTGTAAGTCAGAGCCTGGTATAAGATTATTATTTATGATAAAATCTAGTATCAAGTGTAATAAATAGTGTTACTTTGAACACTAAGCCTGAAGATAGTCCTTGACTTTGTCTTCTGTTTGACCAGTCTGTCTCAAACCTAAACTCATTGCATGCATGAAGTTACATGCCAAAAGGTTGATTCCTGTCTCCACCACAATTACAGGTAGTTCATTCCATATCCTAACTGAGTGAAAAGTTTTACCCTCATTTCATCCTTGCTTCTTTTACGTAACACTTTAAATCTATGTCCTCTTGCTCTTGTTTCTATTACGAGCGGAAACAGTTTCGTCCTTATTCACTTGAATCAGCCCAGTCGTGATTTTGAAAACCCCTATCAGGTTCTGCTGTCAACCTTCTCCCAAAGGAAAACAAACCTAACTTCTATAATCTATCCTCCTAACTGTAACCTTCTAATATGAACATAACATTTTCCATTTTGTAGCCAGTCTGTTTTGATTCAATGTTTGCCGCCTCTATCAATTAAATTAACCTCAAAACAGTCTCAGTTATTTATGGTCACAGTATCACTAGGCCTGAGATACACAGACACTCATTATCACTGACCAGTTATAATATATTCTTACCTATACGTGCTGCAGTTCCTATGGGTTTGTTGTTTAAACCTGAAAGAAAACATAACATCTGTAACATTAAATGCATGAGAAGTGGCAAGCTGATAATATCAGTAAAGTAAGATAGCAATTCTTCCAGTGCATAATGCTCTAGTCTATATGACTTATATTAGTTTCACGAATTCAAATTAAGTTCCATCCACACCAATATTTGAGTCACAGATAGTAGGAACTGTCAACGCTGGAGAATCTGAGATAACAAAGTGTAGAGCTGGATGAACACAGCAGGCCAAGCAGCATCAGAGGAGCAGGAAAGCTGATGTTTCGGCTCTAGACCCTTCATCAGAAATGGGGGAGGGGAAGGGGGCTCTGAAATAAATCGAGAGGGCGACGTGGTGATAGGAGATGGATAGTGGAGCAGATAGGCGGGAGAGAAGACGGACAGGTCAAGGAGGCGGGGATGAAGCTAGTAAAGCTGAGTGTAGGTAGGAAGTGGGGGTGGGGGTTGGTCAATGAGGAGGGACGGGCAGGTAGGTGGGAGTCATATGTGTACTTCTTTAATATTGTTGATCCTGCACCAATTTGCTCATTAGTCAGGTAGTAATACAGAAATTTTTAGTTCTGCTTTTTAATTTAACCCAAAGTGCTCATATTTCCTCAGCAGAACCTCTTTTCTTTTCTGACCGAGATTATTGGTACCTACATGAACCACAACAGCTGGATCTTTACCCTCCAATTCCAAGTTCCTCTGCAACCCATTTGAGATATCCTGAACCAAAAACAGAAATTGATGGAAAAGCTCAGCAGATCTGGCAGCATCCGTGGAGAGAAATCAGAGATAACGTTTTGGGTCCAGTGACCCTTCCTCAGAAGGGGATCCTGTCCTGAGGGTCACTGGACCTGAAATATTAACTCTGATTTCTCTCCACTGATGCTGCCAGATCTGCTGAGCTTTTCCAGTAATTTCTGTTTTTGTTTCTGATTTACAGCAACCGTAGTTCTTTCGGTTTTTAATGAGATGTTCTGGACCTGGGCACCAGGCAGGCAACACAAGCTTCAGGACTCTCGATCCTAGCCACAGGGAACAGTGTCTATTTCCCTCAGTATACTATTCCCAATTACAACTACATTTCTCTTTTCTCCCCCCTCTTGAATGACTCTCTGTACCACAGTGCTATGGTCAGTTTGCTCATCCTCCCTATAGCCCCAGCTCTCATCCACACAGGGAGCAAAGATCTTAAACCTGTTAGACAAGCTCAAGGGCTGAGGCTCCTTTAGCTCTACCTCCTGGATTCCTCGACCTGCCTTCCTCAATGTCATACTCTCCTGTCCCTGATCAAAGACCAGATTTGAGGTAGTTAATCCAAGGGATGTGATTGCTTCCTGAAACATAGCATCGGAGTAACTCCCCCTCCCTGCTTGATGTGTTGCAGTGTTCAAAGCTCAGACTCCATCTCAAAACGTTTGAGCCAGAGTTCCTAAACAACCAACACTTGCTACAGGTGTGGTCACTATAAAACACAATAGCGTCCATCAATTCCCACATCATGCAGTTACAACACATTGCCTGGCCTGGCATCTCCATTTAAACTGCTGGCTCCTTACAGGATGGAGAAGAGACATTTACAAAATGTCATGTTTGCCAATCAGTGCCAGGGGTGTCATTGATACTCTCCACTCAATGTGCACTTAACTATATTTCATTCACTTTTTCTAGTGATTGGGTGGATGGAGCAAGCAGGAAGCTTCACACAGGTGACCTGCTTCCTCAGGGCATAGCAAGCCCTTGACTGCCCCCATTGCATTGTGGGAGTGCACCATACTTTTGCCCCATATTAGAACCAACCGGTTTCCCCTTCTTCCTCAGTGCCCAGCTGATGTGTGACCATTGACAGAGAATCATTGAGATCAATGGCTGATATCCTGGCATCGGCGACGATCCCTTCACTATGGGCTGGTCAGCTAAGGTGGCCTCGCAGAAATCAGGGCAGATTTGGTTGATGACACTGGTGCCCATCCCATGCACAAAGTGAGAGCCATGAAGTCACGCAAGACAGGGTGGAGCAGACAATTAGTCCATTAAAACATGATTCCACCCCCAAGCCAATTCTAAAAGAGCCTGACAGTTTTTTTTGTTAAGTGTGGGTGTCAGGAATTAAGGCGATTTGCTGCTGAATGCTGCCCAACCTCATCGTCAGGAGAGGAAGCCTTCAGCAACAGTCACAGGGCCAACATCTGAGCAACAGGAGCATTATGAAGAGGAAGAAGCGAAAGAGGAGGAAATAGTTAAAACCAAACCCTTTCTGTCTGGCTGCCTGTAAATAACTTGCCTTAACACGGTGCCAGTAACCACAATCCCAACCTCATTCATCAACCAACCCACGTTCAACCATTACTGTGTCACAGTCATGCAAAAAATAAAAGCCAACACCGATGTATACAATCCAAGCAGAAATTATAAATTAAATTGTTAAGTATTGAAGTTAAAAAAGCAACCAGTGGCCCTTATTCATTCCCTTAGTGGCTGTCATCTCCATGCTTTTACCTGGCTTGGTGCTCCTAGGACAAACTCAGTGATTGCCCTAAGTCTGGTGGAAGGTCACTGAGAAGGGTAGACTACAGACAGTCTTGAATGATGACCTTGGGCCACCTTGAGCCTACAAGGCCCAGCTACAGAATAGACCATCATGGTCAGGACTGCAGCAGTTTGGAATGGCTGGCTGACCAATAACAGCAAGAGTTTGTAAGGTTGGGAACAGGGATCACAATTATTTTCCTTCTTGAGTCTTCTTTGTGAGAATTTTTGGAATGCTACTTCTTTAGTTTTCAGAGGGCCCTGATTTCATTCTCACTAGGTCCTTTATTGGAGGATGATGGTAAGTAGTAACATTACCTCATGTATTTATGTTAAGCTTTTTAAGAAATACTAGGAACATAGGAACATGGGAACAGGAGAAGGCCATTCAGCCTATCGGCCCTGCCCTCCCATTCAATGCAATTAGATTTATTTCTTTAGATAGATAAGACAGCACAAGTGCCAAAAGTTATATATACCATTCTGTAGATTGATGTGTTTCTTAATTTTTAATAAATTCCTTTCCAAATCTCTCTTTACAGACTAAAAATTCTAACATCTTGACACGAGGTAACTTATTGGAAATGAGAAAGCCCAGGACCGTAAGAAGCTACAGAGAGTTGTAAACACAGCCCACATCACACAAACCAACCCTCCATCCATTGACTCCTCTATACTTCTCATTGCCTTGGGAAAGCAGCCAATATAATTAAAGACCCCTTCCACCCCAGTTATAATCTCTTCCAACCTCTTCCATTGGGCAGAAGAAACAAAAGCTTAAACACACGTATCAACAAATTCAAGAACAACCTCTTCTGTGCTGTTACTAGACTTCTGAACAGATCTCTCAAATTTTAACTTTAATGTTGATCTCACTCTTTGTGCACCTTCTCTGCAGCCATAACATTGTATTCCTCACTCTGTTCTATTACCCTAACGTACATTGTATAGTATGCTCTGCCCATACTGCATGCAAAACAAAACTTTTCACTGTACCTAGGTACATGTGACAATAACAAATCAAATCAAGGCAAATCCAAAAAAAAATCACATCTGCAGCTCCTTTTAAAAAAAGTAATTGCAAGCAGCAAGCTCTGCCCAGCACGCTTTCGATTCCCTCTGCTCATTTCAAATCTCTTTCTGCTCCACACTTCCGTTGAAAGTGACAGCTGAAGTCAACAGCAGGACACTGGGTGGCATTTTGCTGAGGTGGCAGGAGCTGGAGAGCCGATGAGGGACCCGGGCTGCCTCTGCCAGGGAAAGTCTAATGCCAATCCGATGCCAGCAGCTTCTGCAATCAGCAGTTCCACAGCAGAGGAGGAGGAAGCCCGTAGCTGCGGCTGGATAGCTCCTGGCATCGCTGAGCATCAGGGTAAGGAAGGTAGGGGAGTAGTTTCCTAGGGTTTGGAGTCTGGCATGCCAGGGCAGGCCAGTTAATAGCAACTGCCTGAAAGTGGCTCTCAGCCTTATGCCCAATGGCCGGTCGCTCAGTGAGATGCTGGTTAGTTTTTGATTGCGTGACACGTGCTCCAGATGACAAGCTGCAAGTTGATCTGTCAGGCAAGCTGGAGACCTTAAGTTATCCTTAAATAGAGGCTTCAATTGGGGATGGGCTGGGAAGGTTGTCTATGGACTTTCCAATCTCGGATTTGAGAAGGTAGCAGGCTTTGGCTACACCATCTTTCCACATAATTAAGTGGCCCTCCTGTCTCCATGCTCTCCATTTCTGGCAGTTGCAAGTTTCAGCCATTGATGTCTGAAGGTCCAACTGTGCAGAAAGGGGAATACGTACAAAGTAATGCTGCTGTACCGGGATAGCTATCAGAGAGTGAATGCTTTAATTCACCCATACATGTAGAAACTCCATGGCTGGATGGAACCTTTCTGCTGGTGGGCCATTCTCTTACACAGAATACGTGTCTGGTTGATGGCTTCAGAATTGGAGGATGTAACACAGTCTGCACAGCCTAGAGGGGGAAGGTGAGGGAGAAAATAGGTTGGCAGAGATAAAGAGCACAGGAAGTGCACATTCTGGCAAGAAGAGCAGTAGTCTTAGTCACAGCGGCCTGGGCCACTCATCCTGTCCCATGCATTGTAGTGGCTGCACTTTTAAGATAAGAGACAGTAGTGTTTGGAGCAGTCTTTTCCAATATCAAATTAAACAGGTTTGGGAAGATTTGCAGGCTGAATGTCAATCATTTGAACTGTGACCTGATCATTCTCTCACAGACCTACAACTCCTGGCGTGGGACTTAAACCCAGAGACTTTGGCTCAAAAGCAGTGGCGCTACCTCCTGAACCACAAGGCCTCAATGAAGTCGGACCAAATGCACCGCAAGAGGTTCATGGTCACATCAGAAGTTTAGGATTAGTCGCCAAACACATTTCCTTTTCCTCCGCTGCTCATGTTTCCCAAGAAGTAATGTAAATATGCATGCCGTGGTCTAATAGAGTTATAGAGATGTAGAGCTGTACAGCATGGAAGCAGACCCTTCGGTCTAACTCGCCCATGCCAACCAGATATCTGAAATTAATTGCCAGTGTTTGGCCCATGTCCCTCTAAACTCTCCCTATCATATGCCCATCTTTTTATTCATTCAGTAGATGCCAAAGGTGAAGCCAATATTCATTGTTCACCCCTCACTGACTTTGAGAAGGTGATTGCGAGCTGTCTACCTGAACACAATGGAATTTTCTGGACCATTTTGGAGGGCCGGTGAAACTCAATCACAGTTCTTGAGCATGGATCCTGGCCCCCAGATTCCCATACAAGACAGGGAAACTGATCTCCAATGTGTGGAAATCCAAGTGGACTTGAGGAGGCAGTCTGACCACTGGCAACCTTATCTGGCCATCCAGATGGGCAGAATGGACAAAGGCCAGGAAACAGATATCAGCAGTGATGGGCTGGTTTGTTCAATCTATATCAGCATGAATCAGCTGAGAGCAGGAATGAGGAAATGTGCGATGCAACAGCAAGAACAGTGGATGGTCAAGTAGGTAGATGCTCACCTGAATAATACATTAAAAAATATGTAAAATAATTTCCTTCTCTCACAAATTCTTTTGAACGTTAAACCATCTACTTCATAAGCATTCTAATTCTAGCTCCCTGTTACCTCCAACCTTATTGCCAGCAATAAGTGCCAGGAGTTTCTTAAGGACTTGTGACTCAGAGGTAGCTGAGCTAGCTTTCCTAAGTTCAACTTTAAAACCTGCTGCAATGGTTTCTGAACCTGACCTATGAATAATTTGGCTGGACATGAATGCATTTCTCTACCCAATAAATTCTGATTGTTCTGTATTGTTAGTTCCCTGGGAAGGTTCATTTTGCAGCTTTGGGCAACCTGAATGTCAAATTGTACCAGCAAATTTGTTTCTGTTGCTGTTTCTTCTTTGCTTCAGATTTAATGGTGTCTTAGATGTGGTGTGTGTAGTGATTGTAATAACATCAGCCAGGTGAACCTCACAGAATATGAGTTCCCTAATTGGGGTTGTTAATCTGGTCCAATCAGGGAGCCCTGGCTGACAGTTAAGAACAGCGGTGTCAGACATCCTGTTCACTCTGAGAGCTGGCTCTGAGTAAGGCTGATTAGTGTAAAGTACTACACATGTCTAAATAAAGGGTGACTTGGTGATGGGATACTGGCCTATGTGGAGTTATTTCAGTCTACAAATTGGCTGATGATGTCTTTGCTTGATCATCATGGCTGATTCTATTGTAATTTTCCAGAAAAGTGCTAATGAAGTTGAGGAGAAGGGGTTCTTGTGGGGCCGTGGACAATGCCCAGCGATCCAGAATTCCACTCCAGAACTGTTGACCAAGGAAGGAGCATTCAGAGCACAATAAAACAACTTGAAAATCAATCCACCAATCCTTTCCAACACACCGAGGGCAGGAATTAAGAGCAGGAGAGATTCTGGATCAGCCATGCTTGATGGCAGTGTTACAACTACTCGTCTCACTTTGAGAAAAAAAAATGTCCTTTGGGACTAATGGTTAATTATGGACAGATGTCTGAAGTCATCCAGATCCGCTTGAAAACCTAATCCAAAATAACATGAATGTACAGAAACTACTCCAGCTCACTCCTACCTTTTTTCAAAGCTGAGTCACTGCCTGATTTACTCTTTCCAATGAATGATGCTCCCCAATCATATAGTGCTTCTCCTAAAAGAAAAACTAGCCAGGTCGTAACAATCATGATCTTCCCGTCTGGTCTTTGGTGAACTGACACTAAACTCACTTGCAGCTGCCTTAAGCAGGCTTTGAGGTTATTGTGATGTTTGCTGACTCTGTGAAGTGTAATAATGGTATAGGGGTTTTTACTGATCAGTTTAAGACTCTGTGTAGCATCACCAGATGTAACCTCTGCAGGAAACCTCAAGGCCAACTTCTGTACCAAAGCATTAGTAATAACTGCAACCAGGGTGGCATGGTGGCTCAGTGATTAGCACTGCTGCCTCACAGCACCAAGGACCTGGGTTCAATTCCACCCTCAGGCAACTGTCTGTGTGGTGTTTGCACATTCTCCCTGTGTCTGTGTGGGTTTCCCACAGTCCAAAGATGTGCAGATTTGGTGGATTGGCCATTGTGTCCAGGGGTGTGTAGGTTTGATGGGTTATAGGGGGATGTATTTGGGTGGGATGCTCTGAGGGTCAGTGTGGACTTGTTGGACCAAAGGGCCTGTTTCCACACTGTAGGGATTCTATGATTACATTTTGGAATCTCAAAATTTGTTGCTTTATTATAATGCTTTTTCATTATTCTTTCATGTGATGGTAGCATCACTGGTAAGACTACTGTTCGGTGCCCAACCCTGACTGCCCTTAAACTGAACAACTTGCTAGGCTATTTCAGCAGGTACTTCAAAGTCAACCACATTGCAGTGGGTCTGAAGTCACATGTAAACCAGACTGAATAAGGACGGCAAATTTCCTTCCCTAAAGGATACTAGTGAAGCTGATGGGCTTAAATGACAATTGTTTCCTGGTCCCCATCAGACTAACCTTTTTCCATTTATTAATTGAATTCAAATTTTATCAGCTGCTGTGTTGGGGTATGAAGTCATATTCTGGATTGCGAGCCTACTGACAAAAGCAGAATGCCAATTACTCTCTTAGTGTAATAGACAAGTCAAAATGGCAGCAATGTCAATAATGGTTGTGAGAAATTAAAATTGGTGTCTTGTGTCCACTTATATTCCAATTTCATTGTTAAGGCAAAGTGATATGGCTCATTGGCCTGCTCAGACTCTGAAAATCAAGACCTCAGAAACAGATCCTTTTTCTTGTATCAATGCAATCTTTCAGAGTTCAGGTCCCTGGTGTACTTTGTGGTTTTCTGCAATGTTAGGCTATGTATCATATACATAGAAAATCAGGTTCTTGTTGAGACAGATGTCTTGAAGTTTATAAATATCACTAATTACTGCTAGAATATCAGAGATCTAACGCACAGAATCTGCATTTTGTTCTTACCGATATTACTGTTCATTACATTCATATAATGACTAATTATACTGACTCCAATTCAGAGAAAGAGTGCCTGAAGGTGAGGTGGTAACCTTTATTACAGAATGTCAAATTGTGATGCCTTGTAGCTGTCTTAAAGGAACAGGCCTGTCTAGTCTGAAATCCTATCGATAATATAACATTATTTTTTAAAGAATGGGAACGTTTTTTCAATATCACATACAAAGATGCATATAAATATATTGTCTCTAAGCATTCAGATGATGCCTTCGTTGATGAATGACATGAGATTTAGTCCTTTTACAATGATCATGACTTGGCAGTGTAGGTGTGCTATCTGCTGATGGATGTGTACCATTTGTCATAGATACGTGGTTGTTGTCTGGCATTATGTTTTCAGTATCCAAATCATTGTTCTGTGTGCCGGGTGGTTGATTATAGAAAGTTTGGATATGTCATCCATTTCTTCACAGGACTTCACCATTGCTCATCACAACATTATATGACTGAGGCTGAATGCAATGCCATAGCACAAAGAGAACAAAAAACAAAGAATGTTACAGCACAGAAACAGGCCCTTCGGCCCACCAAGCCTGTGCTGATACATGACTCCTTCCTAAACTAAAAATGTTTTGCCTCTAAAAGTTCCAAATCCCTCTATTCCCCATGTATCTATCAAGATGCCTCTGAAATGCAGGTACTGTATCTGCTTCTAACAACTCCCCTGGCAACACATTGCAGGCAGTTAGCACCTTCGTTGTAAAAAACGTGCCTCTCACATCTCCTGTAAACTTTCCCCCTTTTACCTTAAACCTGTATCCCCTAGTAATTGACATTTCTACCCTGGTAAAAAGACTCCAACTATCCATTCTATCCATGCCTCTCATAATTTTGTACACCTCAATCAGATCACACCTCGTCCTCCAATGTTCAAGTGAAACCAAATCAAGTTTTTCTAATCTCTCTTCATAACTGATACCCTCCAAACCAGGCAACATCCTGGTAAACCTTTTCTGCACCTTCTCCAAAGCCTCCTTCTGGTAGTGTGGCGACCAGAACTGTACACAATATTCCAGATGTGCCTAACTAAAGTTCTTTACAGATGCAACATGACTCGCCAGTTTTTATACTCCATGCTTCAACTTTTGAGGGAAAGCATACCATATTCCTTCTTGACCACCTTGTACACTTGCTCACCGTGGGTCCCATGTGACTTCACCTTCTGTATCAGTTGGCCATGAGGACCCTTGTCAAAGACCTTGCTAAAGTCCATAAAGACAATGTCCATCACCCTGCCCTCATTAATCATCTTTGTCACTTCCTCAAAAAATCCACCGAGTTTGTGAGACTCAACCTACCCCACACAAAGCTATGCTGTCTATGACTAATAAATCCATATCTTCCCAAATGTGAATAATCCAGTTCCTAAAAATCTTCTCCATTAATTTTCCTACTACTGACATAGAGCTCACCAGCCTGTAATTTCCTAGATTATCCCTGTTGCCCTTTTTAAACAAAGGGAAAACGTTGGATATTCCCCAGCCCTATGGGACCTCTCCTGTGACTAAAGAGAATACAAAGATTTCGTACAAGGTCCCAGCAATTTCCTCACTTCCTCACTATTCTGGGATTGATGCCTCAAATCCTGGGGACTTGTCCACCTTAATGCTTTTCAAAACAACCAACACTTCCTCCTTTTTCGTACTGACATGCTCCAAGAATATCAACATGCCCCTCTCTAGACTCATCACCCACAATGCCCTTCTCTTTCATGAATACTGATACAAAGTGTTCATTAAGGACCTCCTCCCATCCTCCAGCTCCATGCATAAACTTCTACCTTTGTCCTGAGTGGACCAACCCTTTCCCTAGCTATCCTCTTGCTCCTTATATACATACTAAAGGACAACTTTTTCACACAGAGGGTGGTGCATGCATGGAATGAGCTGCCAGAGGAAGTGGTGAAGGCTGGTACAATTACAACATTTAACCGGCATCTGGATGTGTATATGAATAGGAAGGGTGTACAGGGATATGGGCCAAATGCTGGAAAATGGGACTAGATTAATTTAGGATATCTGGTCAGCGCAGGTGAGTTGGACGAGAGGGTCTGTTTCCATAATGTATAGCTGTATGACTCTGACTCTATATAAAAAGCCTTGACATTTTTCTTAATTTTGTTTGCCAAGGTCATTTCACAGTTCCTTTTAGCTCTCCTAACTCCTTATTTAAATGTTTCCCTGTTTTCTCTATATTTCTCAAGAGTTCTGTTTGTCTTCAGTTTCCCAAACCTTATGTATGCCTCCTTTTTCTTTTTGACTGAGCTTACAATTTCTCTTGTCATCCAAAGTTCCCAAATCTTGCCATCCTAATCCTTTATTTCCACAGGAACATGCTGGTCCTGAACTCTAATCAACTGATGTTTAAAAGATTCCCACCTTCCAGTCATGGATTTAGCCTCAAACAGCTGCTCCCAATTTACATTCAGAGATAGCAGGAACTGCCGATGCTGGAGAATCTGAGATAACAAGGCATAGAGCTGGATGAACACAACAGGCCCAGCAGCATCAGAGGAGCAGGAAAGCTGAAAATGCTTTTCTGAAGAAAGGTCCAGACCCGAAACGTCAGCTTTCCTGCTCCTCTGATGCTGCTTGGCCTGCTGTGTTCATCCAGCTCTACACCTTGTTATTCCAATTTACATTCCCCAGTTCCTGCCTAATATTGTGGTCGTTAGCCTTCCCCCAGTTTTGTACTTTCACCGGAGGACTACACTTATCCTCGTCCATAAGTAATTTAAAAGTTATGGAATTATGGTCACTATTTTCAAAATGCTCCCCCACTGAAGCTTTGATCACCTGGCCAGGCTTATTCCCCAATACCAGTTCTAATATGGCCCCTTCCCTAATTGGACTGTTTACATATTGCCTCAAGAAACCCTCAGGGTCACACCTAACCAATACCCTCCTCCAATCTGAGCCCCTGGCTCGAAGGGAGTGCGAGTCAAAATATGTGAAATTAAAGTCTCCCACCACAACAAATCTGTGGTTTTCACTTATCCCATCCTCCTATTTTCTGCATATAAACTGACATTTTCCCAGCTACCATCAGTGCTGAGGAAGGGTCACCGGACCCGAAACATTAACTCTGACTTTTTTCTTCACAGTAGACCTGCTGAGCTTTTCCAGCAACTTCTGTTTTTGTTGTTGCTGTTGTGTTGTTTTCACATTTTTCCATAATGTGTCTGCATATCTGTTCCTCTATTTCCCACTGGCTGTTGGCAGGTTGTAGTACAACCCTATCAAAGTGATTGCAATCTTCCTATTCCTGATCTCTACACATACCGCCTTGCTGGATGTATCTCCAAGGTGTCTGCCCTTAGTACAGTTGTGATATTCTCCCCCATCAGTCAGACAACCTCCCCAGCTCTTTTACATTGCTCTCTATCTTGTAATATTTTTTTCACAAACCTATGTGTCAAGCTCATATGCTTTGTGCTGGTTCAAGTTGGGACTGTAGCCTGTATCATATCATATCATAGTATCCATACAGTGTGGAAGCAGGCCATTTGCTCTTGTACTATTTTCTCCCTTCTTTCTAACAATGCGTCGTGCACATGGGGTTGATTGGTGAGAAAACAGAAGGGAAGATCCGTGTGAATCTGTCTGCTCTCTGTGTGAGCTGTCAGTGAGGGCAAATTGATGCCCAGACGTGCAGCATTCACATTATTCCAGTACATCACTCCAGTCCTGTATGTGGTCTACGATGACATCGAGGGCCACTAGCACACAATCCATTCATTCAACCCTTCGTCTACATCAGCATTTGTGTAGAGGCGGTGGGAGGGTAATGGTAATGAGGTGGTGAGAGTTAAACTGTACTGTCACAGATTGGCAAATTCCAGGAATCACAGAGTTAAGGATCAAAGATTTGTAAATGGTATTGAGGTACAAACAATTCACGATCTACTTGAGTGCGTGGATAGGTTTGAACAGCTGAATGGTCTACTCCTATTCTGAAGAAAGTAACAAGATATTAATTACAATGCGGCAAGTTTTGCTTGTATTCAGTACTCATACTGGAGGGGTAATTTTCCAACTTAATTTTGCCAGGAGAATTGAATTAATGTATCAAAAATTCAGAAGGCAAGATGAATGCCAGGCTTGTTTTGTTCAAAGGTATTGTAAAGTGCTGAGGAAGTTTTATTTAACAGTGAAAGGGATGCTGTACAACCACAAGGTCTCACATTTTCATGGGAATTCCCCAACTTACAGGTGGCACGGTGGCTCAGCTTAGCACTGCTGCCTCAACATCAGCAGGGACCCGGGTTCAATTTGAGCCTTGGGCAACTGTCTGTGAGGAGTTTGCATGTTCTCCACATGTCTGCGTGGATTTCTGGGTGGCCACACTCCCAAGATGTGCAGGTTAGGTGGATTGGCCATGCTAAATTGCCCCACAGTGTCCAGGGATCTGTAGGTTAGGTGGATTAGCCATGCAGGGATAGGATAGGGCAGTGGGGTGAGTCTGAGTTGGATGCTCTTCAGAGAGTTGGTGTGGATTTGTTGGGCTGAATGGCCTGTTTCCACACTATAGGAATTCTATAAAAAACTTTGCTCTGCCTGCAGGAGGTTGAGCACGCCAGGACTGCAGCAGTTCATTCTATACTTACATTTTTCAATAAACAACTGGACAGACAGTGATGCTGAAACAATGCTGTGTATGCCTATCTGTGAGCAATTTAACATGCAAGTGAGGAATATATAAATGATAGAGTATAATACTACCTTTTAGCTTTGGCTAATTTCCACTTTCCCCCTTCCTTCATACCTCTACTGATTGCATGTTCCTTTATAGAATCCCTACAGTGTGGAAACAGGCCCGAGCCCAACAAGTTCACACTGACCCTTACAGCATCCCACCCAGACTCATCCCCCTATAACCCACCTAATCTACACATCACTGAACAGTACAGGAAATTTAGCATATCCAATCCACCTAGCCTGCACATCTTTGGATTGTGGGAGGAAACCGGAGCACCCAGAGGAAACCCACACAGACATGGGGAGAATGTGCAAACTCCACACAGACAGTTGCCTGAGGGTGGAATCAAACCCGGGTCCCTAGTGCTGTGAGGCAGCAGAGCTAACCACTGAGCCACCATGCCGCCCCAGTGCCTGTTCCACTAAGGAAACAAAAATTGACACTACATTCCTCCCTCACCCTCTATTCTGACACACTCAAGACATGGCCTCCTCTTGTAGGTAGAAAAGTGAGCAATGTTGGGGTTACAAATGAAAGTTCAGTGTCATATGGCTTAAATATTGAGACTATTGTGCGTGTGTACAATTTTGAACAGAGTACTTTGATTTTGTTTCTTGCCGTGTATAATGGACAACATTGTGAAATAAAATATTGACAAGTTCTCGAGGTTTAGGGCAACAGTCACCATTGAGCTGTGCCTTGAGGTTCTGATCCAACTTTACATTGGCGTTGTACTAAGATACTTTGCCAGATAATGTTGGTGAACTGTGCAAAATGTGTGCCAACACTTAATCCAAATGCAGGCTTTTTTCACGTGCACGCTCAGGGTTGTGCCATAGTTAAATCAGTGTTAGTCCTCTCCAAAGACTCCACACATACTGCTCAGCTCATCGTGCAAACTGGAGGATGCTGTTTCATTCCAGCAAGTTTCCTCCATCTCTGTAGCACCATCTGGAGAAGGAGACAACTCCAATACAATGTTCCAGAACTGTCTTGTTCAGGCTCCTGCCATTTCAAACATTTTGTTTAGGAGGGTGTGTCTCTTTAAGGTCCCTTTAAGAGCTGTTGGCACCCAAAATCTCACCCCTGACAAGTATGTAGAGCCAATGCATTCTGCAGCAAAATATATTTAAATAAAGTGACAGCCTTAAAAAGGGTTTAGTTCCATTCTGCAGGAAGATGAAGAGCATTGAGTGGGATAACATTGATTTCAAAGTCTAAAACAGCAGGCAAGATCATGCCTGATAGATACCATTTAATTTACATGTTTAATAACATAAAAATGTATTGTTTATCTGTAACATATATTATAAAGATCTTAATGGAAGTAATAATTATCCTAGTGGAATATCACTAAATCCATCTTCCAATTTGTGTTCTTCAAGCAGAACACCATCTTCCTCACGCTTAAGTTGTTCAGGGGACTTTATTTTGGGTTTGACTCTCTGCGTCAGCTGATGAAACTGAGTTCTGAACATCTTCTTGACCCCAGTATGCCAGGTCTCCAATCTGCTGATCAGTTTGAACTGGGAGTTTGCTGTTCCATTGGACATCTGATGTAAAGATTCTGGATCTGAAGCCATTTGTCTCAAAGGCTCTGATGCTAATGGAGGATCCCACAACGTGGACCAGAGAGACAGGTCCTGGTCATTAGAGAAGATAGGACTGCTGCTGCCTGTCGATAGGGAATCGGCGTCACTCTCTGAACTGACAGAGCCACTGAAATCTGGTGCTATTTTACAAATTAGAATGAAGGGCTCAGACAGCCCCTCAGTGTTTGCATCTGCCCCACTAATTTTTGCCTGCACCTTGGAAATCTCTTCCATTGTTGTAAAATCTCCACGCCTCCAATTGGTCAAGCACATCTTCACCTCCCCGTAGCATCCAGAATCTGGGTCTCCTTTCATCTTGTCATCCCCTTTCACGTCCTCATGTTTTACAGTTACCCCCTTCACTTGCCTTGCATTATGTAGACTGTATATCTGCTCTTCCTTTAAGGCCATGGGGTGGTCTTTAGCATCTGATAGTGCCTCATTGGCCTTTGCAATGCTTCGACAATGTGTACAGCGTTTAAACACCACTTTATTTTGGGGAATTTCAAGCCCTGCCTCAGTTGTTTCCATGTGTCTTTGCTTTGGACTCTGTTGCATACACTTACTCCATGGTTCAAACATCTTGGCTCTTGATGTATTGAAGAAAGGTTTCCAAGATGCCACCTCATTGCAAAATGCCCTGCATCCTTCTTTCCTATCACCAGCTATTACTTCAATCAGTACTGAAATCGATACCAATGTACTGAAGCAATCAAAGTATTGAGCCTGAATCTGCCAGTGGCTAAAATTATCTTTGCATATGGCTGCTTTATCAATCAGCAGACCTTTGGGCTTTGTGATGTTAGGCAAATGTGATGGGTTTGCAAGTTGATGTAACAGAGTAGTTTAACATCACTTGCCATAACTAGTCTGGCTAGGTTTGAACATTTAACTTCTAGATAGCTACTAATTAGTGAAGTTATCCAGGACAAGAGATCAGTTGCTCTATTTCTAAAGCATCTACAGTGACTCAATTGCTGACACTTGGACACAACACAACACATTCCGATCTCACAGCAAAGCCTTGATCACAAAATCCACACTGATGCTCGAACTTCTTTTGGATGCCACGATAAATCAGGGTCTGTTTTGCCATCTGTGGAGGATGTAAAAGATCCCATGGCGCTATTCTGTAGTAAAGCAGATTTGTCTCCCTGATGTCCTTACCAATATTACCCCATTAACCACCATCATTAAAATGAATGATGAGCCAACATCGCACTGTGTTTTTATTTGGGGCCTTGCCTGTGCACATAATACTTGCTGAGTTTCTCACAAGGCTGAGTACAAAGATATTTAAGTGGAAAAGTGGCAATAATGTTGTTTGAGATGTCTTGTGCTCCTATCCATCTGATTTCAGAAATAAAATGGCCGAAAGAAAGACATACATTTATATGGCGCCTTTCACCTTCTCTGGACATCTTACCACGCACAGCACAATTTTATATTGCGTAAGGAGGATATAGGCATATGGGAGGATATAATTATATGAGGAAAATATTGTGTGGAGAAGATCTGATAATGGAGAAAATATGGCTGTATGGCAAGGACATGGTTGTATGAAGAAGATATGGCAGTATGGGATCTCAGAGTACAACAGGACCTTGATGAGATGGGTCAATAGGCCAAGGAGTGGTAGATGGACTTTAATTTAGATAAATGTGACATGTTGCATTTTAGTAAGTCAAGCCAGGGCAGGACTTATACACTTAATAGTGGGACCCTGGGGAATTTTGGCGAGCAAAGAGACCTAGCGGTACAGGTCCAGTTCCTTGAAAGTGGAGTCGCAGGTAGACAGGATAGTGAAGAAGGCATACATGCCTTTATTTGTCAGTGCGTTGAGTATAGGAGTTAGGATGTCATGTTTTGGCTGTACAGGACATTGGTGAGGCCACTTTTAGAATATTGTGTGTAATTCTGGTGACCCTTCTATAGGAAAGATGTTGTTAAACTTGAGAAGGTGCAGAAAAGATTTACAAGGATGTTGCCAGGTGTAGAGGGTCTGAATTATAGTGAGGGCATTTTTTTCCCTGGAGTGTTGGAGGCTGAGGTGTGACCGTATAGAGGTTTACAGAAACATAGAAGATAGGAGCAGGAGGAGGCCATTAGGCCCTTCAAGCCTGCTCCGCCATTCTTCAATATCATGGCTGATCATCCAACTCAATAGCCTAATCCTGCTTTTGCCCCATAACCTTTAATCCCATTCCCCCCAAGTGCTATATCTAGCCACCTCCTGAATACATTCAATGTTTTGGCATCAGCTACTTCCTGTGGTAATAAATTCCACAGGCTCACCACTCTTTAGGTGAAGAAGTGTCTCCTCATCTCCATCCTAAATCATTTACCCTGAATCCTCATACTGTGACCCCTGGTTCTGGACACACCCACCATTGGGAACATCCTCCCTGCATCTACCCTCTCCAGTCCTGTTTGAATTTTATAAGTCTCTATGAGATTCACCCTCATTTGTCTGAGCTTTAGCGAAAAGAATCCCAACCTAGTCAATCTCTCCTCACACGTCAGACCTGTCATCCCCAGAATCAGCCTGGTAAACCTTCGCTGCACTCCCTCGAGAGCAAGAGCATCCTTCCTCAGAAAAGGAGACCAAAACTGCACACAATATTCCAGGTGTGGTCTCATCAAGGCCCTGTACAACTGCAACAACACATCCCTGCTCCTGTATGCGAAACCTCTCGCAGTAAAGTCCAACATACCATTTGCCTTCTTTACCGCCTGCTGCACCTACATGCTTACCTTCAGCGACTGGTGTACAAGGACACCCAGGTCCCACTGCACACTCCCCTATCTCAATGTACAGCCATTCAGGTAGTAATCTGCCTTCTTGTTTTTGCTTTTAAAGTGAATAACCTCACATTTGTCCAAATTCTACTGCATCTGTCATTGATTTTCCCCCTCACCCAACCTGTCAAGATCATGCTGAAGAATCACTACATCCTTGTCACAGTTCACCCTCCCATCCAATGCGGTATCATGTGCAAACTTGGAGATGTTACACCTTGTTCCCTCATTCAAATCATTAATATATATTGTGAATAGCTGGGGTCCCAGCACCAATCCCCATTAGTTACTGCCTGACAATTTGGAAAGGACCCCTTAATTCCTACTCTTTATTTCTTCTCTGCCAACCAGTTTCCTATCCATCTCAGTACACTTCCCCCAATCACATGCACTTTAATCTTGCATAATAATCTCTTATGCAGGACTTTGTCAAACAGTTTCTGGAAGTCCAAATAAACCACATTGACTGGCTCCCTCTTGTCAACTCTACTAGTTACATCTTCATAGAACTCCAACAGATTGTCAGGCACGCTTTCCCCTTCATAAATCCATGCTGACTCTGTCTGATCCTGAAACTGCTTTCTAAATGCTCCACTAAAGTCCTTGATAATGGATCTGAGAATTTTCCTCACTACTGATATTAGGCAATCTGGTCTATAATTCCCTGTTTTCTCTCTACCTCCACTTTTGAATATTGGAGTTACATTAGCTGCTCTCCAATCTACAGAGGCCATTCTAGAGTCTGTAGAATTCTGGAAGATGACCGCCAATGCATCCACTATTTCCAGAGCCACTTCTTTAAGTACTCTGGGATGTAGAATGTCAGGCCCTGGGGATTTATTGGCCTTCAATCCCAATGATTTTCCCAGCACCATTTCTATACTAATATTGATCTCCCTCAATTCTTCCCTCTCACTAACTCTTGCATTCTCCAATATTTCTGGTATCTGATTTGTGTCCTCTTTTGTGAAGACAGTGCCAAAGTATGTATTCAGTTGCTCAGTCATTTGTTTGTCCCCTATTATATATTCCCCCATTTATGTCTGTAGGGGACCTACATTTGTCTTCACCAATCTCTTCCTCATCACATACCTATAGAAACTTCTGGTGTCAGTCTTTATGTTCCCTGAAAGCTTGCTTACGTACTGTATTTTCCCCTTCTTAATCAATCCCTTGGTCTTTCTTTGCTGAATTCTAAACTGCTCCCAATCATCAGACATATTATTTTTCTTGTCCAATCTGTATGCTTCTTCCTTGGATCGGATACAATCTCTAATTTCCTTTGTAAGCCATGGATTAGCCTCTTACCCATTTTGCTTTTGTGCGAGACAGGAATAAACAGTTGTAGCAGTTCTCCCATGTGTTCCATGAATATTTGCCATTGCCTATCCAGTGTCATCCCTTTAAGTAACTCTCCCCAATCTATCAAGGCCAACTCATGCCGCATATATTCAGAGTTTCCTTTATTAAGATTCAGCACCCTTGTCTCTGAATGAACTACCTCACTCTCCAACTTGATAAAAAGAACTCTATCATGTTATGGTCGCTCTTCCCCAAGGGGTGTCACACAGCTAGATTGGCAATGATTCCCTTTTCTTTACACAGTACTCAGTCTAAGATGGCCTGCTCTATAGTTGGTTCCTCCACATATTGGTCAAAAAAACCATCCTATATACACTCTAGGAATTTCTCCTCCACAGCATTGTAGCTAATTTGATTTGCCCAATCTATGTGCAGATTAAAATCACCCATGATCACCAATATTCCCTTATCACAGGCACATCTAATTTGCTGTTTAATGCCATTCCTAACATCACTGCTGCAGTTTGGCAGTCTATATATGACACCCACAAATGTTTTTTGCCCCTTGATATTTCTCAACTCTACCCATATAGACTCCACATTGTCAGAGCTAATATCCTTTCTCATTATTGTGTTAATTTCCTCTTTAAACAATAATGTCACTGCACCACCTTTTCTTTTTTGCCTGTCCTTCCTAAATACTGAATACCCTGGGACATTCAGTTCCCATCCCTGGTCACCCTGCAGCCAAGTCTCCATAATCCCAATTATATCGTACCCATTTATATCTATCTGCATGATTGGTTCATCGACTTTATTGCAGATGCTCTACACATTAAGGCATAAAGCCTTTAAACTTGGCTTTTTAACATTATTTGTTTCTCCGTTATTTTTCTCAATAGCCATTTTTGAATTTTGTCCTTGGTTTTTCTATCACTTTTCTTACTCTCTTTTCTATCCTTTATTTTTGTCCTTGGTCCGTCCTTCTCTGACTCCTTACATAGGTTCCCATCCCCCTGGCATATTAGTTTAAACCCAAAATCATAAGGGGCATAGATAGGTGAATAGCCACGTCTTTTTCCTGGGGTGGGGGAGTCCATAACTAGATGACATATGTTTAAGGTGAGAGGGGAAAGATTTAAAAAGGACTTGAAGGGTAACTTTTTCATGCAGAGAGTGGGGTGTGTATGGAATGAGCTGCCTGTTGGAGGCTGGTAAAATTATAACATTTAAAAAGGCATCTGGATGTGTATATGAACAGAAAGGGTTTAGGGGGATATGGGCCAAATGCTGGCAAATGGGACTGGACCAGTTTAGGATATCTGTTTGGCCTGGACGAGTTGGACCGAAAGGTCTGTTGTTGTGCTGTATAACTCTGGTTCTACCTGGCTGTATGTGGAGGATATGGTTGTATGGGGAGGATATGGCTTTGTGGGGAGGATCTGGTTATATGGGGAGGATTTGGTTGAATGGAGAAGATGTGGCTGTATGGGGAGGATATGTTTGTTTGGGGTGGATGTAGCTGAATGTAGTGGATATGGTTGTATGGGGAGGTTATGGCTGAATGAGGAAGATATGGTTTTATGGGGTGGATGTGCTGTAAGGGGAGGACATGGCTAAATGGGACAATGTGTGTTTATGGGATGTTTAAAGCTTTGTTTATCCTTGACAAAGTTCCAAACTGAATCATTTCCAAACAGTTAACAAAAATTAGATCTACTGTTGGGTGTTTAACAATTGCACCATTCACTGTGAAAAATTACTTTTACAAGAAATGTGGGAAATTGGACTATAATTCCACATGATGCTGACTTCTCTTCAACTTCACTGCCTCCGTCTGTTTCTGGCTCCAATGGTTTGGTTGATTGTGTTTATTCCTACATCTCCAATCCTTCAGCCTGCCAGGCTGGAAGATGGGTTTTGATTTTGTCCACTGCTCAACGATGACGGCAGAGGCAGGAGAGGCTGAGAGCTCGAGAATGAAAGGCAGCCTGCAGCAATACAGGAGGGAATCTAAGGACGAAGCCCCACAGGAATTCAGTGTCCTGACTCGAGTTTAGGGTCTGGAGAATCTCTATCCTATTGAGCCAGAGAATCACTGGTACAGAAGCAGACATTGGACAACTGGTTGTTATTAATCAAAATGAGGCTGCGATAGGGTTACAGTTAGGGTTATGCTCCAATTATGCCCATAACTGCTGGCAGACCAAAGGAAGTGTGGCAATGGTAAAAGCAACCATACTGCCGCTGCTCTTTTTAAGTTGGTAATGCCATTTTCACTAACAGTCAGGGCACTGCTGGCATGATAATCAACTTCAACACCAATGCCAATGTAGCACTCTTTCAGCAATACCCCGATGCCAATTCTGATTATTCTAGGGTGGCACAATAGCTCAGTGGTTGTTGCTGCTGCCTCAAGTGCCAGGGAGCCGGGTTTGATTCCAGCCTTGGGTGACATCCAAAGATGCGCAGGTTAGGTGGTTAGACCATGCTAAATTGCCCGTAGTATCCAGGGATGTGCAGACTAGGTAGCTAGCCATGGGAAATGCAGGGTTACGGGGATACGGTAGGGAGGTGGGTTTCGGCGGAATGCTGTTTGGTGGGTTGGTATGGACTCGATGGGCCTAATGGCCTGCTTCCACATTGTCATGATTCTATGTTAACACAATGAAATCCTGACCTTGAGCTTGAACCCATAAGCTTCTATTTGATAAGAAATGTTAACACACTAACCTCTAGATGAGCTGTGATGTGGCTAAACTTTAACTTTCAAATGAGATGGTCTGTGAATAACTGTAAAAGTTACATGCATATAAAATATTGCAAACCTTTATTGTTAATAATGCTAACATTTTCAATTGCAACTTTATCATATCTAGCAATTATTTGACGCGCATCAGCTACAGAAGTATAGTTTAAAGAGACAATATCGCTTTTTCTAAGTGGAGCGACAAGGCGGAATTTAAATCTGTCTGTAGTGGTTTCAGCGCGTAGCAGATAACGTAGTTTTGTTGGTTTGGATGACACCCACCAAATAGCCACTCTTAAATCCACCAACTTCACCTACACTAAATTGCATCATTTCCTATTGCTCAGGAAGAGGGAATCATTCCTCAACTGGATCATCCCACCTTATGACAGGCTGAGGCATGCATTTCACCCCATGTAAGTTTAGCTTCTGTTTTGGGTTGAGGGATGTGGTGGTGGCGGGGGAGTACATGTGGCTCAGATGTGGAGGACAGGGAGAGAAATTTAGTCTAAAACTCTGTCTTTAAAATAAATGACCAGGCAGGCCCCAATACCAGGGCAGGAGATAGGACTAGGTGTCTCATACCTTAATGATGGTCTATTCATGTCCTTGAACCACCTCACACTTCATTCTGCCTGCTACTGAAGATGGTGAGCACTTTCCATCATTGCCTTGGCGAGACCAGGAGTTCTCATTTGCAGAATACTGCGCTGGATCAATATGGAGCTCCATGGCTTGGTGGGGGTGGGGAAGCAGGAAGTAATTATACTGTTTTCACTGCACACCGACCAATCATAAAATACAAGTGATGTTGCTGGGGCAGTGGTATTGGTGAAGGGGGTGGGGTGACAATGTTAAAAGTTACAATGTCGTCAGAAGACTTCTTGTCAAAACTTTTCATCTTGTTCTCATCAGGACAATTTTCAAGAAATATCAAGTCAAGGGGAAAACCAAAATTTATACTGCATCAGGAGACAGTGCTGATTGGTTGGCAAGTGGTTCTGATTGCCATGGTGAATGCACCATGCAGTAGCCTTTATAGCAGCAACATGAGTGTTATTCGCTACTAAAAGGGTGCTGATGTAAAGTTTAAAAAGACCTTCTGCCTATCCCACAAATAAGTAATGTGGTCTATCAATTGCAGTGCCAGTGTGATGCCAGATATGTAGGCCATACATCACAAAGACTGGTGGGATCATATCTAACATCATATTCCTTTGCAACTTTGTTATAAGAAAGGTACTGACTCTACTAATCCATGCTTATAACATACTTAATGCAATATCCAACATTGGATGGGATTCTGCAATTTGACAACCATTTTCTGGATAATGTGTGAAGAATTACACTGAAAGCCAACTGAGTTGGGCTCACAGTGTGGTACACTTGCATGTACGTATTAATACACAGGGCCATGCATTTTGCAGACAGGAAAAAACATATACACACACTGCACCTGTTTTAACTGAACAAAATAGTTAACAGGCATTTGCTGGTCCATTTCTTAAGATAATGCCCTGAGCAGAGTCAACCTGCTTGGTTTAAAATTTAAACAAAGCCTGTCAATGAACTGTCAATCATCAACGATTGGTGCATTTTCCATGGCATTTTCTTTTGGAATCACCGTCCACTTGTCAAACAATTAGCATTCTCCTCTCGTGGAATTATTATTGGTTTTGTCCTTGAACTGATACTCTTGCAAATTGTCCTGATTAGTACAAAGTACTAGGCTCTGACAAAATGTCACAGAGATGTCATGCTGTGTGCTACCAAAGCTACAATACCTTGTTGCATTGACTGTACGGGAACAGGAATTAGGTCAATAATTAATGCACTTCAGTGCCAGACTCTGAAGGTGGACATCCAAGTGAGTCAACCAGAGACATCGTGCAGCAAAAGTAATTAGCGTGTCAGCTAGAAAATAACACCAGAAGGTGGCTGATCTCTGAATACTTTTACCTTGTGAAATAATTGAATAATGTGGGAAAGAAGGTGTCTAGACTGATTCCTTTGTCTAGACACAAAACAGAAAATGAGTATATACAGGTATTGTCTCTTTAAAGGTGAAACAGTGTAAGTTGCATACATATCATTACAGGAAGGCAGTCAGAGAAACATTCATTTGGCAGACTTTCTAGTTCCATTCTTTCAATACTTTAAAAAAAAAATAATTTAATAATCAATACTAATGTTCATCCTCCAGTGTCAATGCAACACATTCACTTATTGAACTAGAGCGACGTCACACAGAATCCAGATACATTAGCTCTCTTTATTAATAGCATCCACAAGCCTTTGAAAAACAATACCAGAAATAGTCAATTACACAGAAAATTCCACCAGTATCTGGGGTAATATTTATAGCAGGGCATTAGTACTCAAATGAATGGACTCAAACCAAATAGATCAGCCCTTTTCTCTAGACTTAGACTTGTTATATTTCTGGCTCTTTCCTCTTGAGTTTAGATTTCTAGCCTTATTTCCAACATTGTAGCCACATTATTTGCCCCTACAAACTCTCATTTCATCTGGAGGCTGGCTGTACACTCGTTCAAATGAGAATAATTTTGCCAAAAATCACCTAAATTGCCTAAAATTGGAGAAATCACGAGTTACAGCTGCTGCTTGCAAGTTTGACCATTGATACAAGTGATTAACCACTTAATTTTTGTGTTTGGATTTTGTTTCCAATCACAAGCCTCAATCTTGCAACAACACATTTTAATTTAAGCGCATCTTGTCTGTTTTGGCTTTATCAGTTCTGCAACAGCATGGGGTATAAGCAGAGTGAAGTTCTTTTTCACCGTTCTATTGAACACTCCCAGATTAGCTACAGCAATCAGAAAGTGCAGAATAACGTCCTTGTTACTCTTTGGAAACCATGCCGCTTCTCGGCAAAAAGATTCCTCTCCCCATTTAATGGTTCCAATTCCTTATCCCTACAACCTCTCTGAGTAACAGCATCAGGTTAGAGGATGATTAGTGTGAAATTGTGAGCAATATTGCCTTGTGGATTCATATCACAAGGAATGGTTTGACACTACAAGAACTCCTTTCATTTAGGGGTGATTTTATAATCTATTGCACCCTTGTGCATTTGACCTTGGAATGTAAAATTGGGCAGGGACCCAATAAGCTGAAAAGTTTTGTAACCTAATTCAGACTGACTGGTATAAGATGGTGTTTTCGATAAAGTTGTGAAGGTGTCATCCATTTCCTTGCTGTTTCATGATATGAATTTAACGGTGGTTGTTATCAAATGCATTGTTTAAATTTTGAACTTCACTTTGTAGCAAGCGCTCCTGCTATATTATTCAGGCCTCACATGCACTTTTCAAACTGCAAAACCTCTGCATAACAAAATCAAACCTGAAACTGACTGAGACTTCTTAATGCTAGAGGCGCTTTCCCAATAGTTGCACATAGTTTGCTTATGTGTTTCAGAGATAAAGCATAAAGCCTTTTGTGAACTTCAGTAATCTACAAATGTAGGAGCGTTGGATCAGGAACAGGCCATACAATTACTTGATCCTGTTCTATCAGTCAATTAGTTCATGGCTTATCTGTGTCTTAACTGCATTGCTTTGATTTCACTATCGCTTAATGCCCTGAACCCAAACAATTTTGAAAATTTGAATTGCTTTTAATAACAGCTTTTTAGTCTATGGGGCTCCAGATTCCCACTATACCAGTAAACAAGTTTAAGGATTGCAGTGTCTTTAATTTTTAAAAGATTTCTGACAAACTGCATCCATGAAAATATCACCCCTAGCGAGGGAACTGACCATCGATAAATAATGTAGGCTGCAAGGTTAGACTTTTCAAAGGCTCGTATTCTGTAAGTCTACTGCCTTAGAGGCTACAATTCCTTCTTTATATAAACCTCATTCATCTTGAAAATAAATAAATAATCAGAGCACCACTGAGGTAATACTGAACTACGACTGATGTTCAGATTCACTGGGCACAAGTCTGTTCAGAAACACTACACTGGAACAATATTTACATAATCTCTAACATGCCAAGCAATTTATCTTTACCATCCAGGATGTGGAAGGTACAATAAAAACATGGATGTATCTGCTGAAATAATTCTGGTGTCTTAGGCAACAAGGCCATTAATAGGCAGAGGGAAAAATGTGAAATGTTGAGTGTTAGCAGTCAGAAAGCAATTTTCTCCCCTCTCAGAATCCCTTCCTGAATTGGAATTAGAGCAAATTTCTTTCAGCTGACTGGTACGTCTCCGTTCCCTAACTGTGGCGTCTACAGCAGAAACCAATTTCCAATGACTGTGTATGGAAGATTCCGCTTCAAGTGACCGTGCCTTACCAAAGGCCTGTCATACCCACAACCAGCAATCACAGGAGACCACTTATCACTTGGCGCCTATTACTAGGAGTTGTCAGGTCAGCCCCTGGTAATACTGCTGTTTGCCTCATTAGATCCCACAGGCTCTGAGGAACATCTGATCTGGTGCGCACACAACTACTAATGATCTCACAGGATACTTCCCAATATTCCTTACTTTGGGCATGTAGTATTTGCAGTAACATGGCAGCCATGTGACTTTAATGAAGATGCCTTATATTTTGTCTCCCCAGTCCATAACAGAAGATCTGTTTGATTCATCATGGAAGTGGAGTTAAGTCGGAATGGATAATATTTCTGCAATACTTATTGGAAATGCCCAAAATCAGGAGTGGATTACTATACAGGCTTTAATTCCTATGACCCCAGCACCCGACATGCCCAATGATCAATCATGACAGATTAAGCACAGCTACAGTCAGATTGTTCCTGTTAGTATCTATACTGTTTATGGATAATTTCTGCATTGGATTATTTGACACCAACAAGTATCAGCTGATACTTAAAAATATGTTATTTACAAAACCCTTCCTGAAGCGTAAGGAACCACATTGTTTTCATTTGGTCATGCCCATTCTTCAGGTTGTTGGAGACAGTTTCACATAGTTTAGCAGTCAGGAAATTATGTTGGCCTCAAGATGCAGTCTGCAAGCAGGAATCTGGCAGCCCAGTCAATCCTGGCTTTCCATAGCATCGTGGCCTGGATTTAAGTTGGGCACAAAACTGGAAAAGGAAAGATACATGTCAAAACATAATGGAAAAATGAGGAGTAGGTATCACATGGTGTTAACCAGAAACTGACAACATCCTGTCAAACTGCACCTTTCCAGAACTATCCAAGAGGATACTAGATCCCAGATGTTCACTAAGCATACATATCAACTCTTTTCACTGTATTTATTAGAATCACTGTGTAGAAGCAGGTCATTCAGCTCATCAAGTGAAAAGCATCCCATTCAGACTCACCCTCCTACCCTATATCTGCATTGCCCATAACAAACACACCTAGCTTGCACATCCTTGGACACTACACAGCAATTTAGTATGGCCCATCCACCTAACCTGGGAGGAACTGGAGCACCCGGAGGAAACCCACGCAGGAATGGGGAGAACATGCAAACTCCACACAGTCTCCTGTAGCTGGAACTGAACCCAGGTCCCTGACGCTGTGAGGCAGCAGTGCTAACCACTCAGTCACCCAGCCTGAAGGGTTGTTTAGCCTGGGGGATGGTTAGGTCAGCTGTAATGAGAAAGAAGCCCATGATCCTCTGGGATATGATCATTTGCATTCATTCGTTTCTGTGGCCTACTCACATTCAGCTTCACTGTGGCCTCCAGTCACACATGATCCTGGCCAAGCTGGGTTTCAGCCCTTATCTGTTTTGGTTTAGTGGTTGCACACTTCCCTCTGAGTTAGAGGTCATGTATTAAAGCTCCTTGTCAGAGATCTGAACTTGTAGCCAATCTGTTTTCAGTATGGAACATATGGAGTGATGCATCAACAGCTTTGCCAATGAGAAAATAAGAGGAAACCCTAACTGCTCACTCTCTATCATGACAAGTGAAAACAAGCAGAAGAGATGTCCTGACAAACATTTAACCTTCAACTAACACAACTTAAAAATACTCCAGAATATCTGGTCATTTACTCCTTTTTACTTGGAGGCCTTATTATCCACATATTATCTAAAAGGTTTCTCTTTGTTGTGACTGAACTTCATTGGTAATAATGTATTTTGGCAGAAGATGATGATGATAAGAAATGGAAGCAGGAAAAGGCCATTTACAGAAAATGCTGGAGAAACTCATCCAGTCTGGCAGTGTCTGAGGAGAGAGAACCAGAGAGCTGAATCTCGGTTTTTTACTCGGCAAAGTCTGGGATATGTCGAGTTTTTTGGAGGGATTCCTACTGCGAGACCCTAACTTCACTTTGCCCCACCCTGTAATCTTTGACTCCAGTTACATCAACAACCTACATGTGAGAGGTGCTATATAAGTACAAATCTGTCCTTTTTTTGCACTCTGGCTCTAAGACAGTGTAATTAAGAGGAAGGTTATTTTTCCTTAGCTAACAAGTGAGAGGGCCACATTACAGAAAAAAACAGAAGTAATGCTTTCTTCTTGTTTCCTGTGGGGAAATCCCTGATTTGCATTCAGCAGAAACCAGATTACCATCAAGAGATGACGGAAGGTGCAAGCATTTTATGACATAAGGGCATTCTGCTTGCAATCTTCACCAAAATATGGCTACAATTGTGGCCATAAAGAAGACATTTGAGAGTAGCACTGCTCAAGCAACTATATTTGGTAAAAATGTTATCTTCAAAGCTTAGTTTTTCTCTTTCTCAGCTGCACTGCACTTTTTTTGATATGCACCATTCTCCAGGTCATGCTCTGAGCAACTGGACAACAAACAGGGAAAAAAATAAATTCTCAATTACCATCCATGGGATCAAGAGGGATTCTCATCTCTCCTGACCGTACAAAACTAATCCTGGTCAATAGGTGTTATAAGGTAATAGCACAAGAAGAAAGATCCCTGCAGCTAAATCAGCTGTTGTAGTTTTAACCACATATCTTGTAGTAAATTTTCAATAACTTTGCATATTGCACAATAAACTGACCAGATGTTGGATGATGCTTGTAGTGATTGTAACAAGGTCAGCTAAGGCAGCATGGTGGCTTAGTAGTTAGCACAGCTACCTCACAGCGCCAGGGACCCAGGTTCAATTCCAACTATCAGCGTGGAGTTTGCATGTTCTCCCCATATCTACATGGGTTTCCTCCCACAGTCCAAAGATGTTCAAGTTAGGTGGATTGGCTATAGTAAATTGCTCCATAGTGTCCAGGGATGTGTAGGTCAGGTGGATTAGCCACAGGAAATATAGGGTTACAGGGTAAGGGGATGGATCTGGGTGGGATGCTTTTTGGAGGGTCGGTTTGGACTGAATAGCCTGTTTCCACACTGCCAGGATTCTATTCTAGGTGGACCTCATAGAATATAAGTTCCCTGATTGGACCAGATTAGCAGCTCCAATTAGGGAGCTCTGGCTGACAGATTCAAACAGGAGTCTCAGACAACCTTACGCTCTGAGGGAGCTCAGTCAGTGTCAAGGAATATCCATGTGTAAATCAAGGATGGCGTGGTGATGGGATACTGGTCTCTGTGGAGTTATTTCATTGCTAATGTTTGTTCTTTCATTGAGTCTTCCCTCCCACCAAACCAAGATCCACAGGTGACTATCCCCCTGATTTCAATTGTGTGGGTTGTAGTGGCCAGGCTTGGAATAATATTGGTAGAGGAGACTATTTGCTTGTCTCATTCAGAATCATATAGAGTGTGGAGAAGCAGCAAGAGAGTGCAAAGGAAGGACATTCATCATACAGCTTATAGATTTGAAGAAAGAGAAATAGTATTACCTTTTAAAATGTAGTCTGTCAGTAAAACTGGTACCTTCTCACTGTCCTCCTTCATGGCCAGAAGGACTGAGGGGAAAAAGATCATTAGATTAGTGACTTCAAACAGTAAACTTGCTGGTGCATGTCAACCACATTTTCCCTGTACCCTTGAAGTTGCGGGCTTAACCAGTAAGAACTGCCAATCCGTCAGCTCCCTGCTCAAGCAATCATAGCTTGGAAGGCACCAAGCAGTGAGTCATGACAGTGTTTTTGCCAACACAGGTTCCTGGCTGGTTATCAGGGCAATAATGACCCTCAAATACAATTGTTCTACCACTATTGCTCTGGCAGAATAGAATTAAGTTAGTGCAGAATGTAGGAATTTAATGGAAGATCTGGGGATTGGATTATTGTGAGGGAGATGGGTATCAGAAACTGGGAAACTTCATACTTTGGTGGAACTTCTGTTTAAAAAGGTGATATGCCTGCTATATTTTCATTCCAGGAATGTAGGAGTGGGATGGTGGTGGGTATGAGGCAATGAGGCTGGCTGTCAGGGGTGAGGAGTTCCCACTTCCACATACTCTGGCATCAGGCCCACTTTGATGAATGTTACAGCCTCGTACACATGCACGTTCACACTTTCACATATTCCCCTGTCTCTTCCATGCCCCAAGCTTTTTTCTGATTCACGTGCCCTCTCTTTGACCACATGTGTCGGACGTACCCACTCTCCTAGTTTCTACTAAGTACAGAATTAGAGGCATTAAAGAACAGAAGATATCAGGGGAGGTGATGTCCTAGTGGTATTATCACTAAGACTATTGATCCAGAAACTCAGCTAATGTTCTGGAGACCTGGTTTGAATCCTGCCACAACAGATGGTGGACTTTGAATTGAAAGAAAATATTCGGAATTAAGATTCTACTGATGACTGTGAAACCATTGACAGTTGTCATGAAAAACTATTTGGCTCACTAAGGTCCTCCAGACAAGGAAATCTGTCATCCTCACCTGGTTAGGCCTATATGTGACTCCAGACTCACAGCAATGTGGTTGACTCTCATGTGCCCTCTGAAATGGCTGAGCAGGCCACTCAGTTGTATCAATCACTACAAAGTCTCAACAAAGAGGTGAAACTGTACTGACCACCTGATATCAACCTAGGCACCGAGAAAGACCATGATAGAAACGGCCCTGTCAATCCTGCAAAGTCCTCCTCACTAACATTTGGGGGTTAGTGTCAAAATTGGGAGCGCTGTCTCACAGACTAGTTAAGCAACAGCCTGACACAGTCATACTCACAGAATCGTACCATACAGACAATGTCCCAGACACCACCATCACCATCCCTGGATTTATCCTGTCCCACTGGCACACATGGCGGCAGCACAGTGGTATACAGTTGGGAGGGAGTTGTCCTGGGAGGCCTCAACTCTAGACCACAAGAAGTATCATGGTTTCAGGCTAAACACGAGGAAGGAAACCTCCTGCTGATAACCACGTATCATCCTCCCTCAGCTGATGAATCGGTACTCCTCCATGTTGAACTACACTTGGAGGTAACACTGAGGATGGCAAGGGCACAAAATATACTCTGTGTTGGGGGAGGTGGGTTTTACAATCCACCACCAAGACTGGCTCGGCAGCAGTACTACTGATCAAGCTGGTCGGGTCTTAAAGGACATAGCTGCTAGACTGGGCCTGCAGCAGGTGGTGATGGAACCAACAGGGGGGAAAAGCATACTTGATCTCATCCTCACCAATCTGCCAGCTGCAGATGCATCCGACCGTATCAGTAAGAGTGACCACTGCACAGTCATTGCGGAGACGAAGTCCTGCTTTCACATTGAGAATAACCTCAATGTGCTGTGTGGCACTATCACTGTGCTAAACGGGACAGACTTTGAACAGCATTAGTAACTCAAAACTGGGCATCCATGAGGTGCTGTGGGCCATCAACAGCAGCAGAACTGTACTCCAATACAATCTCCTGGGCTGGCATATCCCCCAACTCAACCATTACCAACAAGCCAGAGAATGAAAACTAGGAGAGTACAGGAGGGCATTCCAGGAGGAGCACCAGGCATACTGAAAAATGAAGTGTCAACCTGGTGAAACCCCCAAACAGGATTATATGCATGCCAAACTGCATAAGGAGCAAGTCGCAGTCAGAGCTAATGGATCACACCTAAGCTCTGTAGGCCTTCCACATCCAATCATAAATGGTGGTGGACAATTAAATAACTCACTGGAGGAAGCGGCTCCACAAATATTCTCATTATATTGCACCGATGGCGTGGATTTGTGGTGAAAGATTCTGGTGAGATGGCAGAGGAGTGAGTAAGGGACCCGGTATTGCCATTGGCAGCTGCTACTTCGGTGGAGGCGACGTCAGCGAGGTGGGCCCAGAGGCAACCAGATGGCACGCGAGGACCAGTGTCTTCGATGTTGGTCGGGTCCGGCACTGGCAGTGGCGAAGCGGTGGTGAAATGGCATCACCTCGATGTCGGCAGAGAAGGCAGCGTGTGCGGTCAGTGTCAAAATCGAGAATGTTGGGCTTCAGCTGCAGTGATGCAGGTGAGGTATTACACTGAGCCAAGTCTTCGCTCTCAAGTAGGTCAAAAGGAGCCCTTGGAATCATTTTAGCAGAAGGCAATTGGATTTTTCCCAGCGTTTTTGTGGCCCAATATTTGTTCCTTGACCACTATCCCTTAGAACGATGGTGTGGACATTGTGACATAGTAGTTTGTGGGAGGTTGCTGTGCATAAATTGGTTGCCATACTTCCTATATTACAACAGTAATTATATTTCAAAATTACTTAACTGGATGTCAAGCACTTTAGGATGTTCCAAATTCACAAATGGAGCTACATCACAGGCTGATCCAAAACAGAAGCAGACCATTCGCCTCAACGTATCTGTGATGGCTCTTTGGTACAGCTATCCAATTAATTCCATAACCTTGCTCTTCCCTACAGCTCTGTCAATTCTGCCCTTCAAATCTTAACAAAATTTTCTTTTGTAAGTTAATCCACATATGGTTCCATTACACCATTAGATCACAACATCTTGCTATTTATCATGTCACAGTTTGCCAATCACATTAAATTGGTATCTTCAACCACTGAAAATAGGTTCTCCTTAGATCAGCAAGAACACTTATGATTTTGGACACCTCGATCAAATTTCTTATTAACCTTCTCTAAGCTAAAGAGAACAGACCCAGCAGAAACACTGTAGAGGCTGAAAGTATCCAGCATGTGTGGGTAATATTTGTCGAAATGTTTAGATAACACAGTGTAGAGCTGGAGGAACACAGCAGGCCAGGCAGCATCAGAGGAGCAGGAAAGTTGACGTTTCCGGTTGGGACCCTTCTTCAGAAATTATATTTGTGGAAATATTAACCTTGTTTCTCTCTACAGAAGCTGCCAAGCCCTGATGAATATTTTGATCACTTTCTCTTCTTAATTCCAAATCTTCCAGGTCTCTCCCCATAAATCAAGACTCTCTTTCCTGGTGACATTATTTGTTAATTTTTTTGTCATTTTCACCAGGACCTAGGAATAAATACAAGCCTTTCATTTTCTTGTACTCAGGCCTAGATTTTGCCCTTTAGATCAATAGAGAACCTGGCGCCGTGGTTCATTTCAAAAACTTGTTCCTTTGAAATGAGCATCGGTAGTGAGAATCTGGCGAACATTGTACCTGTTCTCATGACCTCCCTGACTGACCTCCATAGCCCTTGACCAGCTTTGCAATGTCGAAGTCAAAACAAACCATGCTAGAATCAAATCCTCCCCATGGAGTCAGCCTCATCAACAGCCACTTACAGTAACGTGCAACTTTAATGATGCCAACAAGGAACAGAAATCATAACAGAAAACAAAAGTGATGAAGGATAATTGCTAGTTCTTTGTACCCTGATTAATAAAGTAGTCAATTAAAGAGGGCACTTGACTGGCAGCATAGGGTACCTGGGGAGTTGACACCCTTTAGTGTGTTGCTCTCAAGCAGCAAACACCACAGTCTCCATCTGGCTGAGTCAATGTCATTAGAGAAAGCCATCAGGCATTTAGTGGCTTAAACCAATGAACTGGAAAATTGCGGCTGGAGCTAAGATGTGAATACCTCCAGTTAGAATTAAGGAATCCAAAAGAACATTTTCTTTTTAAAAACAAAACTTCAATTCTTGGTCTCACTTAGAGACATTACAGTCTATTGACCCAAACAAAATCAGCTTCAAGCCAACATTGTGGGGAGGATTAGTCTGGTCACTGCACAGAGACAATGCTGTTGTGTTCATGAAGACTGTGGTCAAAATCATAAGAAGTTTCATCGGATAGCTTCATGATGTTGCTGAGCACCAATGCAATCTATCCCCAGTATGTTCAGATAGAACAAACAATTGATTAAGGCAGCTTTTGAGTATAAAAGGAGAGAATTAGTCTTTTGTGTGCTTTGTACTCTCAGCATTAATACATATGGAATATACATTGGGGAATAGCAAATTGTGCAAAGTAAGCCAGAAACTGACATCTGGATGGAACAACATTTGGCATTCCATCATTATTTCAGTGAAAGAGATGTGCACGATTTGTATTGCATGACCTAATATTTTTTCAATGTACACATGCTGCCTGTTTCTGGACTAGTTCGTGTTCCAGAGTTCACAAGTGCCTTAAGCAAGGTCAGTCTCACTAATTGCTCAGTAAGAGATAGTAGAACTTACTATGCACATCACAGACCAAGAAGAAACAGTAACATGATGAATCTTAGCTTTGAACCACTGATGCTCAAAACATAGAAACCAGGGCAAGGTAATAACCTCAAATCACTGAACTCCGTCCTTCCCAATTTCAGAGGGATTATCTGAAAGGAGATTATAATATCACCTAAATTTAGGGACAGAGAGGAGAGAGTGGACGAGAGTTCATCCATTAGACTTCATAAAGTCTCCCACTAGCTAGTTTGAGGGGCCACTAGCAGCAGAGTGACCACCAACAATCTAAGTGATTTTTTTTAGATTTTAAAGGCATCAAGGGGTCTGGAGAGAAAGTGGGAATATGGCATTGAGACAGAGTATCAGTCATGATCATACTGAATGGTGGAGCAGGCTCACAGGGCTAAATAGCTTACTGCTGATCCTAGCACCCATGATGGGTTGAGAAATAAGTCACTGATAAAGGAAAGCACAGCTTAAATTATTTATAATTGGCAGCAGGGGAAGTACAGCAGTGAGAGGTGTCAACAAGAATAATGTTAGATTCACAGCAGAGAGAAGAAAGTGACACCAAAAAACATGCGAGTGACAGTAGTTCTGTGTGTATCAGACTGGTAACACTGCATTATCCTAATGGCAGGACATCTTAACTGTTAAGCTTTGTGCAAATTGATGGTAGCACATCGTGGTGCTGTCACTGGATTAGTAATCTAGATGTCTAAACTAATATCCTGGGAATATGGGTTAATATTCCACCAAGATAGGTAATGGAATTTAACTTCAATTAATAAGAAAATCTGGAGTTAAAAATTCATCCCAGTAATGGCAAGCATAAAATAATTATTGATTGTTATAAAAACCCATTGACTTCACGAATGCCCTTTCCTCTAGGGTTGGAAATTTGCCCTCCTTACCTGCTCTGGTCTACATCTGACTCCAGCCCCACAGCAAATACCAGTTAAATGAGCCACCCAGTGCAAAGAAAAGTAGAGATTGGCAATACCTATCCCAAAGACACCCACATCCCATGATAGAATACAATTTACAATGAACAAAAGAGTGGAGCTGAAATATAAGACCCAGAGATAGTGGTTAAGGTTCATAACTCCTTATTAATCCCTACAGTATGGAAGCAGGCCATTCAGCCCACTGAATCTACACTGACCCTCCGAAGTACAAAGTACCCAGGTCCATCGCTCCTACCCTTACACTGTAACCCTGCATTTCCCATGGCTAATCCACCTAACCTGCACATCCCTGGACACTATGAGCAATTTAGCATGGCCAATCCACTTAACCTGCACATTTTTGGACTGTAGAAGGAAACTAGAGCACCCAAGCAGACAAGGGGAGAATGTTGCAAACTCCACATCTAAGGTTGGAATCAAACCTGGGTTCCTTGTGCTGTGAGGCAGCAGTGCTAACCACTGAGCCACTGTGCCGACCCTTATTATGGTCAACCCGGAGATGGGAGATACTTTTAATGGATTATTCAACTTTCTGGCAATGTGACAATTAATTTACGCAATGAATTTCCATTACCAGTGAATATAATCTAATAATTAGACACCAGGTTAATTGTCAATGACTTCTCGCTCCAGGGGCTGGGGTCCAAGTGCACCCTTGGGTGATGTGATTCTCATTTGGGTGTTAAAGTGAAATTGCTGGCCAGTCTGAAGCAAGTTCCCATTGAGCATTAAACCAGTTGTAATTACATTCACTGAAATCCAAAGGGTGGTTATGTTTAGTGCGAATGGAAAACTGGTGATGTGTTGGGTTCACATTTGACTGAATTAACAGCACAAGTTTAATCTAACCTTTGTTTAACATGTAACTCCAAAAACACATGAACCGCCATAAAAATAAGAATTGCTCGATAAATTAGGCCAGTCAGACATTTACAGAGATAAAAAAGAATAATTTTTTCACTCATTGACCTTTCATCAAAACTGTGGAGAGCCAATTTCAACCTTTCTGAACAAAAGTGCCAAACTGTTCGCAACAAAAAAAAACATATAATGAAATGAAATTGTGCAACTAGGGATTTTCTTAAACAACTCACTTGTGGTCAGAATTTGAAGGTCATCAACTGTCGGAGGTGTGTTCTTCTTCTCATAAGGTATTACTGTGGTTAAGTACTAATCATAAGAAGACACTTTATTAGTACAGTAATGAATATTTGGTACATTCCATCCAACTGCTACTAATGCTGAAATGCTATAGTACAACCATTTGTTTGGAGAAGAATTGGGCATGGGTTTCTGGTCAGTTTAGTAGGAAGATGGTAGAGTATTGGTAATGTCACTGGATGTGTATACTAGAGGTCCAGGTCAATGTCCTATGGATAAGGTTTCAAATTTCACCATGACAGTGCAATTCAATAAATCACTGGATGTGAAAACAAATCTCAGTGATTGTGACCATGAAAACATTATCGATTGTTGTTAAAAATAATCTGATTCATTAACATCCTTCCTTCATGTGAACACAGACACACAATAATACAGAGATAACAAGGTGTAGAGCTGGATGAACACAGCAGGCCAAGCAGCATCAGAGGAGCAGGAAGGCTGACGTTTCGAGCCTAGACCCTTCTTCAGATTCTCCAGCATCTGCAGTTCCTGCTACCTCTGAAACAATTTCAACCCCACTGCGAAGCCTCTTCTAAGGATGCCTGCCCATTTCTGAAGAAGGGTCTAGGCCCGAAACGTCAGCCTTCCTGCTCCTCTGATGCTGCTTGGCCTGCTGTGTTCATCCAGCTCTACATCTTGTTATCTCAGATTCTCCAGCATCTGCAGTTCCTACTATCTCCCACACAATAATACAGTCAACTCTTAACCGCCCTCTGAAATGGTGAGAGGCAATTAGGAATGGGCAACAAAGCTGGCTTCACCAGCAGTGCCAAACTCCTTAAATGAATAAATGAAATAAAGGTCACGGTTCCTGAAATGTGTGCAGTTAAAATATATTTTTACTTCAGATTTCTTCAAAACATAATTTAATGTTCCAACTTTCAGTACAGATTGAGTTGTGCAATTGACAATAGCACTTTGGATTAAGAACCTTGTGGCTTTAACACCTAATGGTGATTGAGTGACACATTCAGATTCTATTGAAAAATCAACAACAATGTAGGCTGTGTGATGGCATATGTCACCTCTTGTAAATTCTTCAGCATAAAGAATGGCTTTGCACAGGGTTGTGATAAATCAGTTTGAGTGTAAGAATGGACAGGTTCTTCTGCTCAGTTTTTCAGTAATGTTGCAATTCGTCAACTAGTGAGAGCCAATATTGCAGGCTGTAAGCTCGTGTTTGAGGATGTCAGCTGCTGTTGTTTTAGGATGTAGGAAATTCAATGAGTTTCCTTTATCGTCCAGTACTGGCTCATTACTGAAGAAGCTGTACCTAGGTACCTTGTACCTCAGACCGGGCCATAAGTGGAGACTTGTAAGCTTTTCACTGTACTCATTTGAGTACATGTGACAATAAAGCCAATTCAATGTTGCCACCTCTTGCTTGACATATTCCTGGAGGCTTTACGACATGATCTCTTGCCTCTAACCACCTTTCCCTGCATCAGTACTTATCCCGTCTCTGATAGCTTTTTAATAGACAATTTCCCTCAGAGATTAAACAAATGGATACAACAGCATATCATTTTATTCAATGTGTCTATGACTTATCTTCACAGTTCCTTGTAGCAGTGTCCAGAAAAAGAATCTTTAAGAATTACCTGAATTTTAGAGTGCTGACAACCCATTGTAAACAACAGGATGCAGGAACAACACAAAGTTTCTCAACACACCTGTTTCTCATTGCCAGAATTTCCAAATGTCTGTCGAATACCACTCTGGATGACACTGGAGATTCCTTCCATGCTAAAACGCTAACAGCCATGTTGGACAGAAGGAAAGGAGGTTATCAGGAGACGTTTGAAGTCATGACATACAGAAACCACAAACTTAACCTAACCAGCATCATTAACCAGATAAAAAGTCCCAAGTGACTACACAGCAGAGAAATCAATGACACTGAACCAAAATGGATAGTAGGGTCATTTCAGCATCTTGTAGGAAGAGTGTGAGGTAGAAAGATGAGGAGATTCAGGGAGGTAGTGGCCAGCCTAGACACCTGAAAGCGCAGCGACTATAGTGTAGTGTAGAATGCAAAGGGACTTGAAGTGGATGCAACATCCCTGAACCAGGGACACCGACTGACTTCCAGGACAGGTCTGATTGTTGCCATGTGATGTCATTATAAGCCAGTGAGTCATGTGACTGATCATTAATATGTATCAGTAAATTTGCATTAATTAATCACTATCCAATCACAATGTTGAAATAGTCATGAACCGTTTTGTCATAATCATCCCAACAATCTGAACTGATACCACTTTTTTGACGGTCGCCATTAAGCCATACACTTCCATAGACTTTATAACACAGAGCCAGGTTGTTTGGCCCAAATAGGCAATGTTTGTGTTTTTATCTACCTCATAAACCTCCTTCCACTTTATTTCTTAGAATGTTTGCAGCATAGAAGGTGGCAATTTTGCCCATCATGTCAATATTGGCTCTCTGCAAAATAGATCATCCCGTTCCCCTTTCTCTATGGCCCTGGAAATTTTCCCTCTTTGGATAATTATCCAAGCCCCTCTTGAAAGCTCAGACTGAACTTGCATCCACCACAAACTCAGGCAATGCATTACAGATCCTAACCACTCGGTGCAGAGAAACATTTTCCTCCTGTTACCATCAGTCCTTGTGCCAATTATCTTTAACTTTTTTTAATCACTCATGTGATGTGGGCAACACTGGCTGGCCAACAATTATTGCTCATCCCTGGTTGCCCTTGAGAAAGTAGTAGTGAACTACCTTCTTGAACCACAGCAGTCCCTTTACTGTAGGTAGGCCCACAATGCCCTCAGGGAGGGATATCCAGGACTTTGATCCAGTGACACTGAAGGAATGATGATATATTCGCACACCTGGATGGTGAATGGTTTGGAGGGGAATTTGTAGGTGGAGGTGTTCCCATATATCTGCTATCCCTTGTACTTCCAGGTGGTAGTTGTCATGGGTTGAGAAAATGCTGTCTAAGGAGCCTTGGTGAATTTCTGCAGTGTATCCAGTAGGCAGCACACACTGCTGCTACTGAGTGTCAGTGGTGGAGGGAGTAAATGATTGTTGATGTAGGCTGCTTTGTCCTGAATGGTGTCAAGCTTCTTCATGTCATCGGAGCTCCATGTTTCTTAACCATTCTGCCAAAACAAACAGTATTTCTCCATCTACTCTGTCCTGGACCTCTCCTGAACTTGAATGTTTCTATCAAATTTCTGCTCAATATTGTTTTAGGAAAATGACCACACTTTGCCCAATCTATTGACATGACTGCTAGTCCATCATTGCTGGAAATATTTGTCTAATGCTTAATTTGAGTCAAAGTCTAAGACTTTGGCACAAAAAGCTGGACACCATCAATTGACTGCTGCACTGTCAGAGATGCTTTCTTTCAGATTAGTCATTAAGCTTAGAGCCTGTCTAACCTCTCAAGTGAGTAGAAAAGATCCCAAGGCACTATTTTGAAGAGCAGCAATGGGCTACATCACTATCGTGGCTAACATGTACTCCTTAAGCAATTCCTAAAAAGAAAGGTTCTGATTGTTTGCTTTATTGCTGTTTGTGGGGTCTTTCTGAGCACAGATTTGATTAGGTGTTTCCTACATTAGAAGGGGAGTGGCAACACTTTATTAGCTGTGAAATAATTTGAGTGTCCTGAGATTATGAAAGATGTGATATAAATGCAAGAATTTATTTATTTAAGATTATTTTCTCATCTCTGCACTTTCTACCTTCACCTCAACACACAATAGCCTTCCCCTGTGGATGGGGTAGTTACTCATTTACTTTCCAGGCCTTGGGCCTACTCTGTTTTTAAGATAGCTATTGAGTGGTTCAACAGATTAGCAGGAATTGCCTTGCATTCCCTGATGTCTCATTTTTTTTTTGCGGTTGATCTTTAATCCACTTACTGTCAAAATTTACTAGAAATGTTCATGCATTGACATGAGGTAGAGAACAACGTTCAGCTCCACCATTGTTTGCTAATGGTAAAAAATCTGCTGGCACATGAATGATAAGTCAAGTGGGCAAGAAAACCATAGTCCATAAAGAACAAGTTTACATTTACATATCACCTCGTGCAGCATGGTGGCTCATGATGGTTAGCACTGTTGCCTCACAGTACTAGGGACATGGTTTTGATTCCAGCCCCAGGTCACTATCTATGTTCAATTTACAGATCCTCCCTGTGTCTGTGTGGGTTTCCTCTGGGTGCTCCGGTTTCCGCTCAAAGTCCACAGATGTGCAGGTTAGGTGGATTGACTGTGCTAACTTGCCCATAGCGGCCAAGGATATACAGATTAGATGGGTTAGCCATGAGAAATGCAGGGATAGGGTAGGAGGCTGGGTCTGGGTGGGATGCTCTTTGGAGGGTTGGTGTGGACTTAATGGGCCAAATGGCCTGCTTCCACACTGTAGGGATTTTATGATTCGTTCTGATCAGGTGAGGAGGGTTGAATCAGCTCACTCTTGTCAACCTCTTACTTGGCCACCACAAGGAGTTTATTTTCTTTTTAGCATGCAGCTATACATCACTCCAATGAAAATGTAGTTAGCTAGTTCACCAGAAATTAAAATGGAGCCAATTATGAGGTTTGCTTGAATAAAAGAAAGAATAATTTTACTACATGCTAATCCTGAGGACAGTTCATGCAAGTACAGGTATGAAGCATTCAAGAGGGCACTGAATGAGTATTTGAATAGAAATGGTATGCAGAGACATGGGGTAAAGGCAGGAGATTGAATAACTAGATATCAGAACTAGGGCAGGCATTATGGGCTGAATGCCATAACAATTCTGTGAGATACAACGTTAAAAGAGGATACTGTCCAGTACAAAGGAAGATAAAAGAACATGCAGTTTAAAGTCCTTAGGTTGTTCTTCAGGTATTAGGTTTTAATATGAGACTATGGTTGGTTAGAGTTGTCCTGAATCTGCAGCAATAATTAATCTGCAGATATCTTAGAGTTCTCAATGATCAACTGTTTCTACAATTTGCTTGTCACTGAAGTTTGGCCTTCTTAAGAGGGTAGCAGGAGGGATAGAGAAAGAGAGACAGAGAGAAAGAGAGAAAGAGCAAGAGAAAGACACAGAGAGAGAGCCTTCTCCGGTTTCAGTTACAAATCTATCTCCTCTGCTCCGCCAAAAGTAGCTCTCTGAAATAGAGCTGGTTTGTGTATTCCAATGTTTGGGTTTCTTGTTTTCAAACTGGATACTTGCAAGTCAACCTTTCAGTTCCAATATATGAAACTTATCATACAGGTGTAAATCAAATTAGAGATACAGGTTTCTTCATGTTTGACTGGTTTTGTATTTCTGATAGAAATGTTAATTTCAATTCAGGCTGGTTCTTGTCTATTATTTTATGAAGCGTGTCTCAACCTGTGATGAGCTTATCAGCGTGACCGATTAAAAGACTGTGTCTTTCCTTTACAAAGCAATTTCAGTCAATGGAAGTCCCAGGTATTACAATCAGCTGATACAAATCAAAAATTGATAGTTCGCATTTTATCGCTGTTGTGTTACCTTACAACTGCAAGAAAGGAACATAATCAATATTTGTTCCAGTTGTTTACACTGAGCATTCCCTTACAAAGTTGGTATGGAATAACAAGACAAAAGTTGGGACAACTAACAGACACACACACACACACACACACACACACACACTCCACACTCTCTCTCTTCATCCTAATCGGGGCTCAATACTTGCTTTGGGAAATGGAACTAGACTCATTCTCTGAGCTGTTCTACCTATCTGAGTTTTAATCTTTCATTGCCCAGTTGCACAATCCATGCACCAGATTCCAGCATTTTCCCAAATTTGATTTCCAGTGGATAATAAGTTGAGTGGATAATAATTTGATTTTCACCTCCCATAGGGCAAACAGACTTGCATCCTGTACCTCTCAATCAACTTTACATCAACTCAGTGTGTCTGGTTGAGCTTTGCTGTTGCTTCTGTTCCTTTGGTCTCCTGGTAGAGAACTGCGTTTCACCTTATGAGCCTGCCCTTGGTGCTTATCATCAAATGTCTGCAGTGTGATATGTTCTCATCCCTCTTCCCTTTGGATGGGAATAGATTTTCCTTTAGCCTATTACATTTGCCTTCGAACACTACTGCCATCAGGTGGACGTTCAACTATACTGCACTGTGACTCTTCAACTAAGTGAGGCTTCACTTTCACTGGGCCTGTGTGAGAACTCCTTTGACTCCCTTTTAAGTTTAGCTTGAAGCTACTTGTTAACTATATCTCTTGCTCTGTCCTATCACCTTTTGACACCTTCCTGCCCAGGCACTTTCTTTATGGCTATTAGCCTAGGTCCAGTTAAAGGCAGTTAAGTGCCCTGACTCTTATGGATTGTATCCTAGGATCCTGAAAGAGGTATCTACAGAGACAGTGGATGCTTTGGTCATAATTTTCCAAAATTGTTGGATTCTGGAGAATTACAAGAGGATTGGAAAACTGCTAATGTGACACCCCTATTCAAAAAGGGAGGGAGGCAAAAAGCAGGTTGCTTAACCTAACATCTATTTTTGGAAAAATGCTGTATCGATTATTAAGGAATTGATAAAATCACATTTGGAAAATCATAATCTAATCAAGCAGAATCTGCACGGTTTCATGAAAGGAAAATCACGTCTGGCTAATTTATTTAAGTTTTTCAATGAGAGTGAATAGACGGGAAGCAGCAGATGTGTTGTATTTGGACTTCCAGGAGGTGTTCTACAAGGTGCCCCACAAAAGGTTAATTCATAAAAACCCATGGTGTTGGAGGTAATATATTGGCATGGAGACAGAATTGACTAATGGTAGGAAACAGAGAGTGGGAATACAAGATATTTTTCAGGTTGACAACCTGTAACCAATGGGATTCCACAGCTTTCAGTGCTAGCACCACAACTGTTTACAATATGTATTAATCACTTGGAGAAAGGAAGTGAATGTACTGTAACCAAATTTGCAGACAACACAAAAATAGGTGGAAAGGCAAGTTGTGACAGCGATAAAAAGAGAGATACAAAGATTTACAGAGAGATATTTTTGGAAAGGCAAGTTGTGAGAGCGATACAAAGAGAGATACAAAGGTTTACAGAGAGATATTTTTGGAAAGGCAAGTTGTGAGAATGATACAAAGACAGATACAAAAGTTTACAGAGAGATATTGATGGGATTAAGTCAATGGGCAAAAAGTTGGCAAATGAAGTATAATATGGGAAAATGTGAAGTTTTTCAATTTGGAAGGGAGAACAAAAGAACAGTATTATTTAATGACAAAATCCCTGCAGTGCAAAAGGAGGCCATTTGATCCATCGAGTCTGCATTGACCCACAAAACAGCATCCCACCCAGACCAGACCCCCACTCTATCCCCATAATGCCACATGGTTAATCCACCTAGTCTACACTTCCCATACACTACAGGCAATTTAGCATGGCTGAGCCACCTAACCTGATCATTTTTGGACTGTGGAAGGAAACCCATGCAGACACAGGGAGAGCATACAAACTCCACACAGTCCATTGCCCATGGCTGGAATTGAGCCCTGGTCCTTGATGCTGTGAGGCAGCAGTGCTAACCACTGTGCCACTGAATGAAGAACAAATTGCAGAAAGCCGTAACACAAAGGGACTTGGGAATTCTTGCACACAAAACAATACAGAAAGCTAGCAGACAGGTGCAGCAGGTAATCAGGAAGGCTAATCAAATGCTGGCCCTTATTTCAACGGAGTCGGAGTATAAGATTAGGGAAGTTTTTGTGCAACGAGTTCCTGTTTTATTGTTAAAACTAAATCTGCAGGATTGCATGCTTGTAATTCAGTGAAAAACTGCTGCATTAATTAATAAAAAAAATCTACCAAGTTAGATTTCAGTCTGGGATCTTACTTGCTCAGTCGTAAGCTGGAATTTTAACAATAGTTGTCCTTTGGAACAGAACTTCTGTATTACTGGGAAAAAAAGGCACATTTTCTCAAGCTCTTTACCATGCTTTCATCAGGACAATTTTCAAGTATTAATAAAGTAATTGGAAATCAAATTTATACCGTATGAGAAGAAAGTATTGATTGATTAGCAAGTGGACTCTGGTTGTGATATTGTCTAAAGAATTTACCAGTGAGATGATGACTGACAGTTAACTGCCAAGTTTGGCTTAAAGTTTAAACCAGGCAGGTTGACTCTGCTCAGTCAAGCATTATCCTGAAAAATGAACTGGAGAAATGAATGCCACCTATTTGCTGATTTGAAACAGATGCATTGTGTGTACATTTTCACTCTGTTTGCAAAGAACAGGGCCCTGAATATTAACATATATAACCTGACAATCCTAAAATGATCATCAGCATAATTCTCCACAAATTTCAGAATAATTTAGACCAATTATGGAACTATATCTAATACTGTGTTCTGTTTTGGAGCTTTTGCAAAGCCAAGCTGGTTGGGTTTGCAATGCCAAGTTACCCTTTCAATTCTTACAAAGACAGTGCGTTTCATTAGAGACCTTATCCTGTCCTATGAAAATATTAACTTCAAATGTGGATTGTTTAGCGCTTCAATATTACATCCCAAGAAAACCTCTTTGCAGCTTTTTCTTGAAATGGCTTTTGAAGGAACTTTTTTTAGTAGGCTACTCCAATTTCACTTCAAATGAAATATAGTGAACTGGATCATTAGAACAATAAGGAAACAATTATAAGGTTTTCTTGAATTAAAAGAACAGCAAACTTATTACTTGCTAATGCTGAGAAAAGTAATAACGAGACTCAGGCACGCACACAAATCATGCATTGGACTGATCAGCTATTCCAGAACCCATTGAGCAGGACAGGAAGCGAGGCACCCTTGATCCCTTGGGACTGCCTATGAGAGAAGAGAGAAACCTAAAGGCTTGAAGTCATGATCTGGTGACACGACTCCACAGCAGCTGAGGAATTTAAATTCAATTAGTTAAGTAAATCTTAAGTGAGTGTCCAGAATGATGTTTTTGAAACTGTTGCATTATTGTTTAAAAAAACAATCTGGTTCACAAGTGTCCATTAGGGAAAGGAATCAACTACCCTTAGCTGCTCTGGCCTACACATGACATCAGATACACAGCCATTAGGCCTAGACGCTTCACTGCACACAGTTCATTAGGGCCCTGTTAAAAGCAACTGGGGATGGGCAATAAATGCTGACCTTGCCAATAGCATCCACATCCCATGACTAAATGAGAAAACAACGTAGAAGAGATTTAGAGATAGTTAGGGCCTCCTCTCCATGCCTTCCGTGAAGGAGAAATCTACCACAGAGCTGAGACATTGGCAGCATCTCTCTTCTCCTAATACGTCATGCAACAAAATAAATCTTATTTATGCATGGCATGTAGGTATCACGGAGAGGACCAGGATTGATTCACCATCCCTCATTTTCCAAGAGAATAAAAACAGAATGGCGTGTTAGGCCATTTCAAGCTGCTGTGGGTCTGGAGTCATGTGTAGGCCAGACCAGGTAAGTACAGCAGATATCTGTGGCTCAAGAGCGATAGATAGGAATTTAGAACAATCCAGTAGTTTTATGCCCCAGACTAGTTATTTCTCGATTGCAGATGTTATCTTAGTTAACTGAATTTAAATAACCGAACTAAATTTACTGCTGCCGTAAAGTGACTTGAATTCATATCTACACTACATTACATCAGAACTCTGGATCAAGCATCCAGTCATCTATAATTCTGCACATATAAATATGAAAGAACTTTGATGGGCAGCCTCCCAGGGCTTGGCAGTTAATGAAGAGCAGCAACCTCACCTTCACAGGCACGTGACTTGCTCTCTCCTGCCGGAAACTTGCTGAAATGCCACCTTTCTCCTTCTTCTTCCTCTTCATTGTTTCCCGGTGCTCTTTCTGCTTGTTCTGTACCTCGAGGAGGATGGAGATGAAGCTGTTTTTCACCTCCTTCTCAAACTCGAGCTCGTCACGTAGTGCCAGCTGTTGGATCAGCTCCTCTGAGTAATCTTTAACGGCCAACTCAATCTGTGCCAACAGCTCAGCAACCTCAACCTCAGTCAGCTGCTTCACGTCTGTATAACCAGAACATACAAAGCAGGGGTGAAATCTTTGATCATGAATCAATTTAAATCCTTCCTGTCTGCGACGTCATTCTTGCTGTATTTATGTATGTAGCTCTACCCCAATTTAATATCCATCGGACTATTCTTTATGCTTCTGACTGTAGATCAATTAACCTTTCCCAGAACTCTCTGTACATCACTCAGGTCTGCTGTGCATCCCCATTCCCGCTGCGTCACCGCTGGCAGCCACACCATCTGGCACTTAGATCCCACCGACTGTAACTACCACCCTCAATCTCTCCATTTCTCCAGATTCCGCTTTCCTTTTAAGGCTTCCTTTAACCTGGTTCCATTGGCAAAACTTTCAATTAATGTTGCATTAATCAGTTAGCCCCCTCTTGGCCATTCTTTATCGCATGAACCTAATCATGCATCAAGTAAAACTGTAATTAACTAGATCAAAAATGAATTATGGAATTCTTACAGTGTGGAAGCAGGTCATTCAGCCCATCGAGTCCACAATGCCCCTCCAAAGAGCATCCCACCCAGATCCACCCCTATCTCTGTAACCCTGTGTTTACCATGGCTAATCCACCTAGCCTGCACATCAAGAGCAATTTCCCATGGCTAATCCACCTAACCTGTGTATTTTTGGACTTTGGGATGAAACCCACACAGACACAGGGAACATGTACAAATCCCATACAGACAACCACCCAAGGGTCCCTGGCACTGAGAGGCAGCAGTGCTAACCACTAAGCTATCATGCCACCTAAGGAGACCATTACTCAGCTTTTCGTGGGTGAAAGAAAGAGGAATTTTAATATCTACTCACCCAGAGAAAATAATAATAAAAGCACGATGTCAAATGCAAACACAAACAGAACTAATATGTTTAAAAAGGAGACAGTGAGCAGTAAGGAGAGGAAGAATAACGTTTGTGCAGTTTGAAAGTTCTTGGGGTGTTAGAATTTTAACCTGGGACAACTTGTTTAATTGTTTCCGGGCAAAGCTTGTAGATATCTTTGTGCTCTCAGTGAATGCTTGTTTTCTCAATTTGCTTTCCACTGGGCACTGTCTTCTGTGGTGATCAGGGAAACAGAGAGAGAGAGCAAAACAGAGTAGATAAAAGAGATAGAAAGCCCTCCAGATTCTTTTGGCTCTGCAACCACTGAGATGTGGTTTGTTTTATTTCCTAAATCTGGTTTCATTGCCTTTCCAAGCTGGTTAAATGTCAGGCGTGCCTTATATCTCCCAATATGTGAAACTAATGAAAATACGAATTAAAACAGGGGATGCAAATTTCTTGATGCTGACTCAATTGCCTGGTTTCAATGTCTTTCAATAAAATGTGAATTTCAGTGCAGATTTGTTATTTTATTCCATATGGGTCTTTTGGATTGCTTCAAGCTGCAGTGAGGCGATCATGGCAGCCATATTAGTTCAGTTCTTCTCCTTATTTTGAAACCATTTGCGTCCATGAAAGGTTTCAGGTCTAATAATCAGATGATGGAATTTAAAACTCGATAGTTCACTTTTACAACTATCACACTCTTTAGCTTATTGAGTTATTGTTGTAAATGAATCAATTCTGCAAGTGTATCAAAGCTATTAAAAAGTCTAATGGAGCATTAGCCTTTATCGCAAGAGGATCTGAGTAAGGAGTAGTGGTGTTGCTTCAATTGTATAGGAAAAGGTTTAGACCGCACCTAGAGAACTGTGTGCAGTTTTTGTCCCCTTATCTCAGGAAGGATATTATTGTCATACAGGGAGTTCAGTGATTGATCACCAGACTTGTTCCTTGGACCACATGACCGTCCTATGAAGAGAGACAGGGCAAACTGGGGCTTTATTCTCTAGAAGTTTGAAGAATAGAGATGATTTAATTGAAACCTACAAAATAGGCAAAGGATAGGCAGGATAGGTACAGGTAAGATCTTTCCCTGGTTGAGGAGTCTCAAAACCAGGAGGCACAATTTTAAAATGAGGGGGCATGCCATTTTGGACTGAGATGAGGAGACATCTTTTTAGCAGAGAGTTGTGATCATTTTGGAATTCAGAAGGCTGTGGGATATTTGTCTTTGAGCATATTTAAAGTAGAGGTTGAGAAATTTTTAGTTATCAATTGTGTAAAGGGTTATGGGGACAATGTGGGTAAAAGCCATTGAAATGTTCGATCAGGCATAATTTATTTAAATGACAGAGCAGGCCTGATGGGCTGAAGGATCTACCTCTGTTCCTATTTTCTTAACTTAGTTAGACCATAGTGTCTAACTCAGCCAGATATCAATGATTCTCTACATAAACCTCTCAATTAGATGTTAGCCAAAAGCGAGCACTTTCCATTGATGCACACGAAGAGTTTGTGAAGCAGACTAATGAAAACTGATTGATTCCAAATTTGGAGTAGCCAAAAATGACATTCAAGCACACTGTCACTACTGATCTTTATTTCTAAAATCATTTCTGCTCTGAGATTGAAACTCTCAAGTATTTTTCAATCTATTCACCTCCCTCACAAAACAAGAAGGAACCTCTGATGGACAATGGGCCGTTATGTGGCAGACAGAGCTTAATTTAGATAAATGTGAGGTGTTGCATTTTGGTAAAGTAAATCAGGGCAGGACTTATGTACTTAATGGTAGGATCCTGGGGAGTGTTGCTGAACAAAGAGACCTTGGAGTGCAGGTTCATAGTTCCTTGAAAGTGGAGTCACAGGCAGGTAGGATAGTGAAGAAGGGGTTTGGTATGCTGGCCTTTATTAGTCAGTGCGTTGAGTACAGGAGTTGGGAGGTCATGTTGAGGCTGTACAGGACATTAGTTAGGCCACTTTTGGAATACTGCATTTAATTCTGGTCTCCCTGCTTTAGAAAAGATGTTAAACTTGAAAGGGTGTGGAAAAGATTTACAAGGATGTTGCCGGGGTTAGAGGAATTGACCTATAGGGAGAGGCTGAATAGGCTGGGAGTATTTTCTCTGTGGCGTCAGAGGTTGAGGGGTGACCTTATAGAGGTTTATAAAATCATGAGGGACATGGATAGGGTGAATAGCCAAGGCCTTTTCCTCAGGGTAGGGGAGTCCAAAACTAGAGGGTGTAGGTTTAAGGTGAGAGGGGAAAGATATAAGAAGGACCTAAAGGGCAGCTTTTTCACACAAAGGGTGGTGCATGTACTAAATGAGCCAACAGAGGAAGTGGTGGAGGCTGGTACAATTACAACATTTAAAAGGCATCTGGATGAATACATGAATAGGAAGGGTTTAGAGGGATATGGGTCAAATGCTGGCAAATGGGACTAGATTAATTAAGGATATCTGGTCAGCATGGATGAGTTGGACTGAAGGATCTGTTTCCCTTTTGTATGGCTCTATGACTTTATGACTTGAAAATAGTTTAACTTAAATAAGATGTTGCAACCTATACAGGGGAACACAAGATTTTCTTAGCAACAAACTAATATATTATGGTTTACTTGGTAAAATAGGTTCATGTTGTGGGAAAAAAATGCCACAAAATTGGGTGGGAGATGTATTTAAAATTGAGTGTTCAGTAATCTTCAAGATATTTAAGTGAGTGAGTCCAAGGAAAAAAGACTGACTCTCTCACAACCGGCATTTCTTTCCTCTTCGCAGTTTGTGATTCTGTCTATTCTTGTATCATCAGGAAATTTGGCTATAAAATAGTTGGTCCATTCATAGAGTCATGCAGCATGGAAACAGACCCTTCGGTCCAACTATGCTGACCATGTTACCAAACTAAACTAGTCCCACCTGCCTGCATTTGACCCATATCCTTCCAAACCTTTCCTATTCGTGAATTTACCCAAATGTCTTTTAAATGTTGTAACTGTACCTGCATTCACCACTTTCTCTGGCAGTTCATTCCATACACGAACCGCTCTCTGTGTAAAAGGGTTACACTTCATGTCCTTTTTAAATATTTCCCTTCTCACCTTAAAAATGTGCCCCCTTGTTTTGAAGTCCCCAACCCTAGGGAAAAGACCCTTGTCATTTACCTTATCTATGCCTCTCATGATTTTATAAACCTCAATTAAGATCACTCGTCAACCTCCTATGCTCCAGCGAAAAATGTCCCAGCCTTTCCAGTCTATTTTTATATCTCAAACCCTCCGTTCTCAGCAACATCCTGGTTAGTCTTTTCTGAATCTTCTTCGATTTAATAATGTCCTTTCGTATAACCGGACGACCAGAACTGCGCACAGTACTCCAGAATGCCTTACAAACTCATAATGATGTCCCAACTCCAATACTCAAAGGTTTGAGCAATGAAGGTCAGCGTGCTAAATGCCTTCTTAACCACCCTGTCTACATGTGACGCAAATTTCAAAGATTAAACAGTAAAGAACCCAGCTCTGATCTCTGCAGCATTCCACTGGTTGCAGGGTGTGTGCCAAACTATAAATGATGCAACGATCTAACTCTGTTTCCTGTTAGTTGGTCAATCCTCCTAAACACCTCAATTAAATTAGCTGTTATTATGTGCAGTTCTTTCATGGGTCATTTCAACAAATGACTTCTGTATAGCCAAAAACAGTACATTTGCTGATTTGCCTTTCTCTAACCAGCTTGTGACGTTCTCAAAGACCTCAAAGATGATTTTCCTTGAACAAAACATGCTGACTCTCTCTGAAAGTATTCTGAATTTCTACATGTGACATTACTACTTCCTTAATAATGGATACAATGAAAAGAACCTTCTTACGATTTTCTGATTTTTTGATCAGGTTAACTAAAGGGATGGAGGATGTGTTCTAATGATGTGAAAATAGTTTTGCCTTATCCTTTTTTGACACTTAGGCCATATGATGTGATACTGGACCTTCGAGAGTTAAATTTTAGGGGCAGATTATATAAGTTTGGCTTCTATTCTCGACCAAAGAAGATTGAGAGCTGACCTGATCAAGGTCTTTAAATTGTTAAAAGGATTTGCTACTGTAGACATCATTTACAATAAATGCTGTAGAGAAATTATTTTCTCTGGTGAAGGAATCAAGACTAAGGAGGTATAACCTGTAATATTACAGCTAGGCTGTTCAGGAGTGGAATCAGGAGGAGCTTCTTCACACAAATATTACATAAATTTAGACCTCTTTCTCCAGAAGGATCATGCATGTCGAGGGTCAGCTGGAACTTTCACAACTGAGATTGATCGAATGTTGTTTTAATACTTATGGAGAAAAGTTTCTGAGAAGGAGATGAAGTACAGATGAGCCAAAATACAATTAGATGGCAGAGCAGGCTTGAGAAACCAAATGGCTCTGAATGTTCCTATCCTCACACCTTGCCCTGAAGATTGATCTATCTGGGTTGTTTTAATGGGATATTAACTACAGGGATATAAACACTTTTTCCAGCTAATGATTCAATCTGGATATTTTTTGCCCAAAAGCAATTAAGAGTTGTTCATTATAAATGCTTGATGCATGTCTGTATAAGACATTTATTGCCAAATAGGACAATCTCTGACAGAAAGTGTCATATTCCATTCTGGTTAACCAGTAAATCAAATATGAAAAAAAAGGAGGTTTAAAGGTTTGGCAAACATCTGTAGCTTGGGTTGTGGATGAGGTTGTTGACTTGCTCACCGAGCTGGCTTGTTCTCATTCAGGCATTTTGTCACCTAGCATGGTGACGAAACATCTGAACAAAAACAAGCCAGCTCAGCGAGCAAGTCAACAACCTCAAAAAAGGAGGTATCATAAAATAACCTTTGAAGTGAAAGTGAAGGAATTTTGAAATAAAACCAGAAAACATATAGTATCCAATATCAGAGTTAGAAATGCTGGTCCTTTTAAGGATCAACTTTAAGATATTTGTCTAACTAACCTGCCCATGTGTCCATATACACTTGTGGAGGAAGTGGGACTTTACTCTGGACCTCCCAGTCTAGAGACAGGGAATCATAGAATTAACAATCCAGAAGGAGGCCATTTGACCCATCATGTCTGTACTGGCTCCTGAAAGAGCTACCCAACTAGTCCCATTCTCCAGCCCTATTGCCATTGCCCTCTAAGTTCATCACTTTCAACTATATTTGCAGCTCTCTTTAGAAACGTCATATGGAATCTGCCTCTAATGTTCTCCCAGGCAGTGTATTCCAAATCCTAACAATTCTCTGAGTAAACAACTTTTCCCTTGTCTCACTCCTAGATCTCTTGCTGACAATCTTGAAATTGTGACCCGTAGTTACTGACCAACTAGTGGAAACAGAATGCCCTTCTTTACCCTGTCAAAATTCTTCATCGTTTTGAACGCCTCAATAAGGTCACCTCTTAATCTTCTCTGATCCAAGAAGAATAAGCCCAATCTCTCTAATATTTCCTTGCATCTAAAATCTCTCATTCCTGGTATAATTCTAGTAAATCTCCTTTGATTTCTCTCCGAGGCTTTCACATCCATCCTTAAATAAGTTGCCCATAGCTGAACACAATACTCCAAATATGGTCTGCCCAATGATTTGTGGAAGTGTAGAGTTCTATGTCTCTATTATAAACCCAAGGATCCTATTAGCCTCCTTCACAATTATTTCAACTTGCCCGGCCACCTTTGGAGAATTATGCACTTGAACCCCAAGGTCCCTCTGCTGCTATACTCCCCTCAAATTTGTACCATTTAGCCTGTATTGTCTCCATCACTACAAACACCATTGCACCAAAAGAGCCCCAAGGGTCAACTACAGCAGTTTCAGAGTTAACTGAAAGAAGGTGATGCTCATTGGATTTTGTATTGAAGAGTTAGCTTTGCCCCCTTCCAACTCCATTTTGATTTAACCTCCGTCCCCTTCTCCCTACCATGCCCTCACCTTTGATGGTTTGCATTACCCTTAACAGACGTTGCATGTAAATTATTTAACTGGAAAACATGGATAACTTACTGATAGTGGCTAATAGATAGAAAAAAATATACTGCGGGTCATTTGATGATGGGAATTCAGAAGTGTGTAAGAGCACTTCTGAATATAAAAAGAAAAAAATGGAAAGTTGAGCTTGGGACTCTTCTGGCACAATGGTAGTGTCTCTACCTCTGAGCCAGGAGTTTTGGGTTCAAGTCCCACCTGCTCTAGAGGTGTATAATAGTAATTCTGAACAGGTTGATTAGAAAATATCTGCACACCAGGACATTAAATGGAATGTCAATATACAACATCAATTTCCATTTTGATTTGGCTCCCTACTTCTTCCCGACTTTTAGTGGTCTGCATTGCCCTTAATGGGCTTTTCATGTATTAATCAATTGGAAAATATGGGTGATTTACTGGTGGTGGTTAATAGATGAAAAATATCTCACATGATTTGGTGAGGGAATAAAAATGTTCAGTTGTGTGAAAGTTGTCTGGATATGAAAAAGAGTTGCGATCTTTCCCAACTGTCTTCCTGTCTTCTGTGGCTATTTTCATGCCTGGCTGTCCTTAGAGATGGAGCATGCAGGGCCCATCAATAGTCTTGATGCTTTTAGGGAGAGGTGGTCACTGCAGGGTGTGGAATGCCGTATCTCCCCTTCCAGCTCCATTTTGACTTAACCCCATCCCTCTCTACTTAGCTCTCCCTCACATTTGGTGTCACTGTGTTGATGGGCTCTGCTGGTCAGTTGGAAACATGGGTGATTTTGGTGGTGGTGCATAACAGGTGAAAAATGACAGGGTGGTTTGGTGATGGGAACAAAAATTGTTCAGTTGTCTGTGAAAGCACTTCTGGATATAAAATCTATGCAGTAAAGAGTTGGCTTCTTGTGAAGCTATCGTAGTATCCCTACCTTGGAGCCAACAATCCTTGGTTCAATTTGGAAAAACAAATTGAGCCCTTCCAGCTCCATTTTAATTTAATCCCCTCCCCATTTTTGATATTGTTGCCCCTCATGAGCAGTGCTTGAAAATTATTAATTGTTTGATCAATGACGCGGGTGATTCAGTGAGTCGTTCTGTTAACTGGCTGATTTGGCGAGAGGAAACAAAATCAAGAGCTGGCTTCTCCCCCACTGATGAGTTGGCTTCTGGGCAGGCTAGGGTTTTTGTTGCCAAACTCGACATTTGGACTTCAGTCTGTGAAACAGATGATGGGTGATGACTGAGAGAAGGAGCACATTCCCAATCATCTGATTCCACCAGAAGGCTTGTTACAAGTTCACATACACTTCCTCTGTTGCAGTACAGCCAGAATCATAAGTTAATCTAATTACATTATGGTGTAGAATGGTGGTGATCAAAATTGGGCCTTACTAATTCATTTTACATTGACAAACAAGAGCCACATTTCCACCATCCCCCCCCCCCCACCTTATGCATAAACCTGTTCCTTGCTGCACACAGGGTCTGAACTAAACTGACCTTACTTTGCGTTAATTTTGCACATTAGGTATAAAAGGAGGTGTGAAAGAGCAAATAAACAGAGTTCCACTAATGCTAGCAACAGTCATCCACTCACTCAGATATTAGTTCTGACGAAGGGTCACAGGACCCAAAGCGCTAACTCTGACTTCTCTCCACAGATGCTGCAAGACTTGCTAATCTTTTCCAACAATTTCTGTTTTTGTCTCTGACTTACAGCATCCACAGTTCTTTTGGTTTTTATTAGATATTAATTTTACCTGTTAATCTACTGAATATCTTGCAGATTATTAATGCTTAGCATTAATGTGCTATTATAAGTGCTTCCACCTAAACATCTTAATCATGATATGATCATTTATGGTTATAATTCTGTCTGCCGACTCGAGAAAAGGAGTGTAGCTAATTCACTTGACATCTCAAACGTAGCTGGCTGTTGGTGGTGTTAGCATTAATATAATGTAACCCAGTTAAAATGAAGTGGTACGTTAAGACTTATTTGGGGCTCTGGTTCTTTCCTAGATGTGAGTGCTGTCAATTTCCCCTGACAATTTAATGGGGAGTTAAGATGAAGGTAATTCATCAAGAACCTTTGATTAATGTTTCACACAATGTTAATTATGTTCCTATATCCCAGCATTCAGAATGTGATGGCAAAAATTTCAATCATTTGATGATTTGAATGAGGTAGAAAACACGTCAAATTCAGTGGATTTTAGTGCTTAAAAGGTGAACTGATTTCAGCAATTTGAATTATGAACTTTGTGGTGAAAGCTGTACTTGCACAAAGAAACTTCTTAATTTCAGGATGTGTTTGAGTGTTTTGAAGCTTTGCAAAGTTATCTTGGCAGCAGTTTATGAATTTTCATTTTAGTTCAGCCAGAGAAATGCTTCAGGGTCGGGTGGGGCTGGAGGGATTTTGGGGGAAGTGAGAAATGCACTTTCTGTTTCAAAGTACAAAAGAAAGAGAGTCAAGAGTGTCTATTGATGACAAGAAATAGATATAGGAGAAGGTCATCTCAGCTCCTGAAGCCTGTTTCACCATTTAATAATCTATCACTATGTTCTTTCACCTCAGCTACATTTCCTCGTACGTTCTCCATATCCCCTGATTGATTTATTGCCAAGAATCTCTCAATCTCCATCTTAACTATTCACAGTGATATCTCACCATGGTGGAAGAATTTCAAAGATTCATAATTGTCTGAGTAAAGAAAGTTCCCTTCACCTCAGTCCCATGTAGCTGACTCTTATCCAGAAGCAATGCCCCTTAGTTATTGGGCTGTCCAGTCAGGGGAAACAACCTTTCAGCATCTACCTTACAGATATCAATGGAATCCCCTCTCCTTCTTCTCAACATTAGAAAATATGGGCCCATTCTGTTCAATCTCTGCTGACAAGCTAGTCCTTCTATCCCAAAGATCAAGTTAGTGAACTCGGTCTGCTGAGGCAGTTTTGTTTATATCAGTGTTTATCCACTTTATTGATATTGATCCACTGTGTTTAAATGTTCACTTGCTTTGTGTTAGATTATGAGAGTCTGGTAACTGATCTCTACTTACTGTGTTTAAGGCTGGACTTGCCTCAGAACTAAAGTAAACAGAAACCACTGAAAGACCTAGGAGCTGAGCTGTAAGCATAAGCATTGACATTTTGTGATTGCAGAAATATTTAAAAATTCTTGTAAATAAACTTGTTGTACACATTGATCTGATATCAAATACACCACACTTTCAGATGCACAAAATGAATTCTGAGTGATGGTGGTGCAGTCTTTTATAAAATAATATTACATGTGTGTGACAGATGTAATGCTCCTGGCATTACATAGTGCATTTTTATTAGTTGGTGCAATAAAAGTGGATAAGTAAAAGTGCAGATCTGTTATGACCAATCTAAACTGTGACACAGGTTTGATTGGCTTCCTCTGATTACCACATTCTAACCTTCGCCTCAGCGTGGGTAAAACCACAGGAAATTAGCTTTGAGCTATAACTTTACAGGAGCCTGGAACTGTAAAATATTAACCCATCATAGTGGGGAAACTTTTCCAAACCACTCATGCAACCATACACCCCACTATGCCCTCACACCCTCTCCCTCCCCCCATGTTAGAGTGGGGTGATACAGTGATCCATGTATTGATAATTGACAGGCACCTCACCTTCCACCTGGATGTTATTGTTGCTGCTGGATGGTTTCAAAACCTGGACATCCTGCGAGAGGACCGAGAGTTTGTCGGACTGTGATGGAGTCTCTTCAATCTCGGGGTCAGGGGAATTCTGCATCATCTCTTCAATCTCCTCAATGACCTGCAGGTGGATAAGCAGACACTTACATCCCAAATATTCTGCTAACTCGACCCTTTTCAACATTTTTTTTCCCCTCGGAGTTCTGATAATTGTTTGGAGGTGTTGGATGGTTGGTGGGTAAGTGCATTACTTGCTGTGACAACGATGCACACAGACTGTGTACATTTCAGGTTCTTACATTGTGTGGTCTGTGCTGAGCTGTGGGGGCAGGGGAGCAACTGCTTTTATTGGGAAACGTGCTTCACCAATCATTTATAACTTCATTTCAAGCTGCCTCACCTTTCACCCTCCATTCACCAATATGTCTCCAGTTGAACAACCTGTCCTTTTCCTTTGATGGTCTTGCCCCCAGTAAAGTTTTTCCTCTTTTCCCATTTTGTTACTGCTCCAATATCACAAGCTTGAGCTGAACTGGTTTAATAAATCATTACTGGTTGGCACTGCATCTAGACCTATCAATTCTCACTCTCCTTGGGTAGAACCACACACACTACTTAATGATCATTCTGGATAATCTGTGGCTTCCTATCTCCGACCTTGACAGATTCCTGAAACCCCTCTCTGCTGTTCTTTTCGCCCTCGCAACCAATAACATGTGCAAGGAGCTTATGGACTTCTTGGTCATGAGAAGAAGTCTATTTTAACAGGTGCCACTATCCCTTCCCTCTAGGAGTTGGTTAGCTCAGTTGGCTGGCTCAGTTGCTATATAGAGTAACACCAACAGTGTGGGTTCAATTCCTACACTGGCTGAGATTACCATGACAGATTCTCTTTCTCAACCTCTCCCCTCATGTCAGGCGTGGTGACCCTCAGGTTAAACCATCACCAGTCATCCCTCTCTAATGAGAGAGTAGCCCCATGGTCTGGTAGGACTATACTGATTTATTTCTTCCCCACACTTTCAAACCAGGATTCTTGCTGCCCAAGCTAAACTGTTGGTCATCTCCATTTATTTTCTATCTCTCTCATGTTTTGTTCTTGTGACCCATTTTCTGCCCTCTTGAGCCCATTTCTACTTAACGTCCAACCACCCAGCTTCCACTCCTGGCTCCCATACCATCTTCTTCGGGCCTGGAGTTTAATCATTGTGGCCAGGTTTTAAGGCACTTTCTTGCAATAGCCCCTAACCCTCCATCGCAGAGGGACAATAGTAGATCAATAACCATCCATTATACTTCTGTCGTATTTCCAACTTCTACAGAAAGTGATGATTCACCAAACTTGGACTGAATTTGAGAATTTTCAGCCAATATTTCAAATAATAAAGGGTGGGGCTTTGTCAGCTGGGTTCTCAATGTTACTCATAAAAATAAGATAGTACAGATGCTGGAAATCTGAAATAAAAACAAATAAAATAGAGAAGCTCAGCAGGACTGGCACAATCTGTGGTGAGAGAAACAAAGTTGATGTTTCGAGTCAAACATGATTCTCCTTCATAGAATAGAATCCCTACAGTGTAGAAGCAGGCCATTTGGTCCATCAAGTCCACACCAACCCACTGAAGAGCATCCCACCCAGACCCACCCCACTATCCTATCTCTGTAACTTTTCATTTCCCATGGCTAATCCATGTGGCCTGGACACTATGGGTAATTTAGCATGGACAATCCAACTAACCTGTACATCTTTGGACTGTGGGACGAAAGCAGAGCACCCAGAGGAAACCCATGTAGACATGAGGAGATTGTATAAGCTCCATACAGACAGTCAGAGGCTGGAATTGAATCCAAGTCCCTGGCAGTAGGAGGTAGCAGTGCTAACCACTGAGCCACCGCACCACCTTTCAGAACTGTTAACTCTGTTTCTCTCTCCACAGAAGCTAAGCTTCTCCAGCTCTTGGTGTTTTTATCTTAAAGTTGTTTGCTCTGTATTTTCAGTATCCCTTGGCCTGGGATTGAATGATGGGTAGCACTTAGTTCAGTCTGTTCCTCCCCAGATGCTGTCTGCACTGAAGGGTTAGACTTGTTTTTGCAGCCAGACTCTGAGTCTCTCTTGAAGATGATGGTACCAATGGCACATTTCAGTTGTTATTCATTTAGCTTCTCTGTGTGTGCTCTTTGTTGGCTGTGGAGATTTACCTGTTCAGCTGTGAAGAGAGGCTCCTCACTATTGCAGGATACAATGATGTCCAACTTCTCGATTAATTCTCCATCCTCAGTGATACTATCCTTGTCACTGACCTGAACAACACATGGGAAAAAGACAGGCAAAATAGCACTGTTTTATTACATCTTTTCACGTTCTCCTTCAATATATAAATCACAAGTTCTTCAAATTAATCTCCCTCCTACAATGGGAAAGTCAAAACCATCAGCAAACAGACACTTCTCTTATTCATTCACAGGATGAGGGCATTGCTGGCCATCCCTAATTGCCCAGAGGGCAGTTAAGAGTCAGCCACATTGCTGGGGGTCTAGAGTCACATGTAGGCCAGACCAGGTAAGGATGGCTGTTTCCTTCCATAACGGACATCAGTGAACCAGATGCTTACTTTTTTCCCCTCCCCCTGATAATTGACAATACATTCATATCATCATTAGGCTCTTAGTGCCAGAATGTTTGTTTCTTAAATTGAATTCAAATTCCACCATCTGCCATGGTGGGATTCGAACCTGTGTCCTCAGAACATTACCTTGGTGTCTGGATTACCAATCCAAAGGTAATACCACTAGGCCATCACCTCCTTTACTAAGCAAATTGTTGGAGCTATAGACTGACAAGTACCCGAGGTCCTGATGGACTTCATCCTAATATCAGTCAGTTGATATTTTAATTTTAATTTTCTGCAATTCCTTTGATTTTGAGATTTTCCCTTCAGATTATTAATAAAAAAGGAAGAAGACAGGGAGCAGGAAACAGATTAACATCTGTCATGGAAGCTTTTCTTAAAGAAGTTACAGCAGGGCTGGAGAAATTTGAGGTAATCAGGCAACGTCAACATGGTTTTGTGAGAAGGAGGTCATGTTTGAACAATTTACTGGAGTTTTTTGGGAGAGGGGGCTGTAATATGAACTGTGGAAAAGAGGAGAACTGGTGGATATACTGTGCTTAGATTTCCAGAAGATAACTAGCTGCGTAAGGATTAAATAAAAGTTCATGGTGTAGAGAATGACATAGTGGCATGGATAGATACTGCTGGCTGACAGGAATCAGACATAAGTGTAATTGGATCTTTTCAGGTTGGCAAGTTGTACCAAGTGGTGTACCACATGGACCATGATGGGACATCAACTGTTAACCATTTATATAAATGACGAAGGGACGGAAGGTATGGTCGTCAAATTTGCTGATGACGTGTAACTGGGCAGCAATGGATCTTTCCCAAGATTAAGTGCCTCGGGGGGGTGGAAGCCAGACAAGTGCTGCTGGCCAATCAAAGGCTACGAGCTCTATTGACCAGTTACACCAACTGGGTGGTAACATCCAACAAGGTTAGACTCCAAGTCACAGAAGGAGAGGGGTGGGAGTGGCCCGCAGGCTGTGGGTATCATTGAAAGCCATGAGTTCCTTACACCCCACGTTTAACAACTTTCTCACACATTTCCCCCCCAGAACTCTTCCCCTGCCACATGAACTGATCTACTCTCAGTAAGTCTGGTCCCTTGAGGGGAATTTCTATGCCAATGTTCAGATTGCACATCAATCAAGGCTGCCTTGCCCACGTTACTGATCAGCTGAAAGTTGCCTGTCATGTATCCTGTGAACATGCTCCTGACATGCCATCTTGCCAAAAGGTTGGCATCTGCTTTCCTTTTGTTGGTTGCTGATTCTATCCATTTGCTGAGCAAGGACCAAAAGCTTCAAGCGCCCAGTGATGGTTGAACCGTGGTGAATATCTCTCTGGTCAGGGCCTTCCTTACCTGAGGTAGGTGCTGGTTGACTAGTGGGCCCTTTTGTTATAACTGCATTAAACAGAATACAAGCGCACAGATTTATGTAAAAGCTTCAGTTCAGTTAGCCACGCTCCATAAATTTCATATCCCACTGATTACTAGCTCCCCATATTTATACAACCAACTCAAAATCAATTGCCTCTTAATTAATGTATCCATTCATCTATTCCCTCATTCCATTCTCAGGAATTCCTTCAGAACACATTAGATAATATCACTTCTCACCATTGGCTACAGCCTGTAGTTTCCATTCTCTATGCTAAGTGACCTGTGCTCATTATTCATAACCACTGATTCACCTATTGTGTTAATGCTTTAAAAAGCACCTCATTAGTTGCAAAACACTTTAGAAGATACTGATCACTTAAGAGGACTTACTTCTTTTCACAGAATTTAAAAAATGCCAAGATCTTGCTTTCAGCCCTATTGCCAAAGATAGCCTGACATGAACAGATATGATTGCTTCATGAGTGCTGAGTAACTGTGATATCTGAAGCTTTATCGGAATTCTCCTGACTGTAGCAGATCCTGCTTTCAGTGTGGCAAGCCAGGATAATCGATAGCTACATATCCTGCTTAGCTGTGACTACTCAGCTTGGTAAAGAGAGCAGAGACTTGTTTTCAGGTACATACCAGTGCCAGCTATCCTCATTGTTACACTGGTCTATCTAGTGTCTGCAATGCTCAGTTGCACCCTGAATGTTCTTGTCGGCATGTGGCAATATGAGCGTGTGCAGATATTGCCACGTAGCTGGCCTCAGGCATCGCCTTTCGTGACCCACCCAAAGGGAAGGTGTTCGCTGCTCCATCATTGAGCTGTAAGGTCATGCCTGTATCTTGAATATTTTGCTCTTAGTCACTTCTTTGACTCTCTCCACTGCAGCCTTGGCAGTGTTAAAAGGGGGATAAGATCCTTCAAAACTTTCCAAGGATCTTCAGGATTGAAACAAAGGAAGGCCTACCTTTATATGGTGCTTTAATACAAGCACTGGCTATCTCAAAGTGGGTTAGGCTTAAGGTAAGGGTTAGGGTTAGAGTGAACACTAACCCAAACCTTAACCCTAACTCTATCACAGTACAACCAATAAAACATTCCTGAAGTGTAGTCACTGTTGTAATGTAGGAAGCGTGACAGTCACTATGTACACAGCAAGATCCCAAATCAGTGCTGTGATAATGACAGTGCAATCTGTTGATTGAGGAATAAATATTGGGCATGACACCATGGATAATTCTTGTTCATATTAACATCTTGGAATTTCTTAATATGCATCCAAGCAAGCAGCAGCTTTGGTTTAACGTCATATCTACGAGGTGGCACTTCTGACAATGCAGTAATTCCTCAGCGGTGCTTTAGCGAGTCAGCCTTGGATTTTCTGCTCAAATTCTAAAGTGGGACTTGAACCCAAAACCCTGTGACTCAGGGTGCTTCATGGTGAGTCACAGCAGACAGATTATGATGATTTCTAATTTGATACTTTCCTTCAATTGTCTTTTGCCTTAAATTTCAATGTCATTAAACTTAATTTCATCCTCAATGTTCTATTCTCAGCATGGGTGGGATCCTGCTCCGACCTGTCTCAACACACACAGTCCTCCGGTTACAAATGGGCTCTGTTTCTGAGTCCTTATGCAACTCGATTTGTATGCAAGTTGGAGCACAACGCAAGGCAATATAGGAAATGTTCATACGTTGGATATTTTAAATTACACCTATGTATGGGATCGCATTCGTAAGTATGAGCATCTGTAAGGTGGTCATTTATAGACCCATATTGAAGGCCATGCAAATGAGCAGATAATTGGATGCCAACATTGAAACAGAACCTGTCAATAGCAATTTGTTCTAAACTAATTAATTATAGTCCACAAAGGCGTCTCTCTTCATTAAAGATGATTGACAGTTTGAGTGGCACCTCTCCACAGGCAAGAGGCAAGGTGAGAAAGCAGGTCTCCATGTACTGCCATAGCCAGTATGGAGATTGAACGTGCACTGCAGATAGCACTCTGTAGCCATCGAGCAATTGTCAAAAAATCAAGACGATCTAATGAGGTCCCACTCTGTCATTCATTCCCCTTTGCCTTGATATTGTTAAAGGAAGTATCTAATTTAGTTATGAATTCATTTGTAGTTCTCATTTGTGATAGAATTCCATCTTCTAATTGCAAACTGTGTTAAGAAATTCCATGCAATTGTTCCAAGGAAAATCACCACAGCAAAATCAATCAAGTTGCAGAGAAGGTGTGAGTCCACACCCAGCTTGTGCACAGTGACCCACTGCCAATGATGAAGCTTCAATTATGCCCTGCCCTGCATCTTGGGCAAATTAAGACATCCCCTATATCACTTTGAAGTTCCTACGGGGGCTTTGGAGACAAGTGTTAGAGCTAAAGTAATTCAACACCGTTCTCATTTCACAAAATGCTGGGCACCTGCAGATCTCTGATTTTTCAGATTGGATCTTACACTGACATGAATCTACAAAAATAATGTCATGCAACTTTGCCTTGGGAGATTGCAGGGAGAAACTTCCCACTTGTGAAAGGTTTGAGAAAGAGAGCGCATACATTTAAAGTAAATGACAAAAAAAGGCAAAAGCAAAAATGAGGTAGAGATACTTTTCCATGCAGTGAGTGGGTTAAAGTCAGGAATGCACTGCCTGAGTGTGTGGCGGAGCAGATTCAATTGCATTCATATAGAACTAGACTGTTATCTGGAAAGGCAGAATATGCAGGATTACAGAGAGGAGGCGGAAGAATGGAACACAACAAATTGCTCATTCGGAGAGCTGGTGCAGACTTGATGGGCTGAATGGCTTCTTTCTGCACCGTAACATTACAGTGATTTTATTGTCACTAACAAACAGCCTATTTCCCACACAGCCCCATCTACTTTGCCATTGCAATATTGCCCAAGATAAATTAATGATAAGTCAATGATTGCAACTACTGTATAAGTATGACCTTTGCAAATTATAATTGTAAGACATTCACCTCATGGTACTCTGTTTTGACAACTGTGACCTCTGAACTAATGTAAAAATGCTGAAGAAAATGTGTGTTAGTATCACTGACACTCCAGCAACTTATTCAGCCATGGGTCAATGGTAAATATCTCTCACCTTTTTTTAATTTCAGAAATATACTTTATTCATTAAAAAATCTTTATAGACATATATAGCCACTAGAGCAGTTTGATTCTGCACACAGTCTTTACATAGATAGAACAAACAAACACAAAGCATTTCTTACTTACACAAGACTATATTTACATACATTTGAGGCACTGGGAGGGTCCAATGACTGAACAGACCCCCACTGTACTTTGGCAGAAAGACCTTAGACAGTGCTGTTTCCCCAGTGTGCCTTGGCAGCAGCTGCCCAAAGATTTAGACCCTCTCTCAGCACGTAGTCCTGGACCTTGAAATGTTCTAGGCCGTAACACTTGGTCAAGGTCAATTCTTTGGTCTGGAAGACCAGCAGGTTTTGGGCAGACCAAAGAACATCTTTCAGTGAGTTGATGGTCCTTTAGGTGCAGTCCTGTGTCACGGAGTTGCTCGGGACAAGCCTCGACAAGAACCAATGCATCTCCCTCCAGGCTTCCTTTGCAAAGGAACATTCCAGAAGATGATTTGTGACAGTCTCTATGCCACCCCCAACTCTCCCCACAGCACCACCGCCACCAGCACCCCCCCAACCAAATCCAATTTGAGGGCATTGTGCAGTGGCACAGAGAGTCTGGGCATACATAAAGGATCTGACGGGCAGTGCCCTTCTCACCACCAGCCAAGCGATGTCTTGGTGCTTGTTAGAAAATTCTGGTGATGAGGCATTCTGCCAAATGACTTTGACTGTCTGCTCAGGGAACGACCTTGACAGGATCCAGCCTCTCCTTTTCACGCAGAGTCGCGAGGATGCTATTTCCTGATGGATTTGAGGTCAAAGTTGTTTTTCTTTGCAAATTTCTCCATGAAGGACTGGTAATACAGAACAGTACAACAACTTGGAGCGTTTTGCCATATGGAGACCTGTCCCATCCTGTACAACAGCAGGTAGAAGCACAGTACATAGTGACACTTGGTGTTTGCATACTGAGGGTCTACGCACAGCTTGATGCAGCACACAAAGGTGGCCATCAAGATGAGGGTGGCGTTGGGTACGTTCTTCCAGCCCCTTATATCTCACTTTTAAGAAGGTTCAAATCCCACTCCAGAGACATGCATATAAAACCTAGGCTGATATTCCAGTGCAGTACTGAGGGAGTGCCATACTGTCAGAGGCACCACTGGTTGGTGAAATGTTAAACCAAATCATAGGCTGTGCTCTCAGGTAGATGGGAACTATCCCGTGAAACTATTTTGCATAGACCCCACCGGTGTCCTGATTTAAAATATTGCTAGGTGAAAATCAGATTGATCATTACTTTGGGCCTCTGGGACAAAACAGTTATTCTGCTTCCTACTATTCATTGTCTCAATTGTTCAAAAGCACTAAACTGCCTGTAAAGCACTTTGAAATGTCACAAGATCATGATTATAAATAAATTCAAGTCTTTAACCGATGGGGGTGGTTTAGTATTGATGGCGCTTTTGTCATTCTGGCCAAGATTGAATAAACGTGACTACAACCATTTAGATGACCAGACATCATGAAACCAAATTGTATTTGTGGTGCAGAGGTAGTGTCCCCTACCTTTAGACTAATAAGGCCAAGTTCAAGTTGAAACTACCCCAGAGATATGTCATAAAAATGTCTGTGCAGGTGATTAAATGACCATGAAACGTAAGATCAAAAGTAGGCCACTCAGCCCATCAAGTCTGCTCTGGCATTCAATGAGATCATGGTTGATCTGATAACTCTCAACTCCACTTTCCTGCCTGTTCCCCATAACTCTTGGTTCCTTTCAGATTAAAAATCTGTCTATCTCAGCCTTGGATATACTCAATGACCCAGCCTCCACTGTTTTCTCTAGTAAAGAATTCTGCAGATTTACTAACCTCTGAGGGAAATTCCTCCTCAGCTTTGTCTTAAATGGGTGACCTCTTATTTTGACTCTCCCACAAGGGGAAACTACCTTTCCACATTGAACCTGTCAAGCCACCTGAAACTCGTGTATGTTTCAATAAGGTTGCCTTTCATTCTTCTACATTTCAATGAGTACAGGCCCAACTCGACCTCTGCTCATTAGTCAGTCTCTCCATCGTGGGCCTTCTCTGGACTGCCTCCAATGGCAGTATATCTTTTCTTAGATAAGGGGAACACAACTGTTCTCAGTCTGCCTGCTGTGGTCTGACTAGTGCCTTGTATACTTTTAGCAAGACCTCTTTACTTTTATACATCGCCTTTGAAATAAAAGCCAGAATCCCACTCGTCTTCACTATTACCTGTTGAACTTGGATGCTAACTTTTGAGATTCATGGCACCAGGAGTTCCGATTCCCTCCATGCTGTAGCTTTCTGCAGTTTTTCTCCATTTAAACAATATTCAGTTCCTCGGTCCATCTTGCCAAAATGCATAATCTCACATTTTCCCATGTTATATTTTGTCTGCCTAGATTCTGCCCACTCGCTTAAACCAGTCTATACCCTTCGGTATAATCTTGATGTCATCCTCACCACTTGCCTTCCCACCTATTTTGTGTCATCTGCAAATGTGGCTACAACACATTGACATCCCTCATCTGAATCATTAATATGTATTGTCAATTAGTGTGGCCCCAGCACTGATCGTTGTGGCACACCACTAGTTACAGGTTGCTAACCTGTAAATGACCCCCTTATGCCAACTCTCTATCTTCTCTTAGTTAGCCAATCCTCTAAGCATGCTAAAAATAATTATTAAAGTAATAATCATAGAATCCCTACAGTGTGGAAGCTGGCCATTTGATTCCACACCAACCGTCTGAAGAGCATCCCACACCCCTACCCTATCCCTGTAACCCTGCATTTCCCATGGCTAACCCACTTAGCCTGCCCACCCTTGGGCACTATGGGCAAATTAGCATGGCCAATCCACCTAACCTACACATCTTTGGACGCAGTCAGAAGTCACACGACACCAGGTTATAGTCCAACAGGTTTATTTGAAATCACAAGCTTTCAGAGCGCTGCACCTTCATCCCGATGAAAGCTTGTGATTTCAAATTAACCTGTTGGACAATAATCTGTTCTTATGTGACTTCTGACCTCGTCCACCCCAGTCCAACACTGGCACCTCCACATCTTTGGACAATGGAAGGAGCACCCAGAGGAAACCCATGCAGTCACGGGGAGAATGTGCAAACTCCGTACAGACAATCACCCAAGGCTGGAATTGAACCTGGGTCCCTGGCGCTGTTAAGCAGTAATGCTAACCACTGAGCCACCCTAAATAAAAATGATAACAAATTAAAAATAATTATAATGGCACAACTAAAGTGAAACAATCGCAAAGCATCAGGGCAGCACTGTCAGACAAAGACCGATAACCAAGTTCTGCAATCAATGAATATGGACAGACTTTATGATTTTTGATTCACAGAATTGAGTCAGTGCCGACACCGTGTTATCTCAGATTCTCCAGCATCGGCAGTTCCTACCAGCTCAGTGCACATCATGTTCTGTAACTCTCAACATGAAGCATTGTGAGCTGTGCAATCACAAGATGAGGTAGGCGATGAAAGCGCTAAAAATAATCGCTGAGTGAATGCATGAACAAATGTGAATTGCAGCAAAGTACATAGCCCTAGTGAATACAAATAGTAACATTAGACAGCACTCAGGTGCAATCTTTACACCTACAAGTTGTTAGTTTCAGAGATGTTAGCTAAGATTCAACAAGATAAAAAGTCAGCATTTGCATTAGGGAGCAAGACTCTGTTAAACTCTGTGACTGAGACAATTGGGTGCTACACAGATATGTAAACCTACCCTGGCCTAAGTTCATTCACAGCACATCAATGAAAAGATTATATAAAAGTGCGAATTTTCAGACTTGCCTTAAACCTGGGATGCTAAAGTGCAGCTCCTCAGTCGCTTCCCTGTTGCTCAGATCCCAGTCAGTTACACTCCAGCAACTGGCATTGGACAGATAGCCTCTGGATACCCACTTTCTGCCAAGCTTTGTGCTAATTTTATGTTAATTCAATTCAATGCTAATTGACATAGTTCTCGTACCAAGTGCAGGGGAGGCACAGATGGGCTCAGTGAGACTGGGAGCATCAGCCTTCAGCCACGTGCTTGGCATTTCCTTATAGGACAATGCAGCCTTTCAAATACAATCCAGCTGCCATCATTTGGGAAATGATCTCATTTGTAATGCATAATAAAAGCTTATGAATAAATTGTTCTGCAATTCATCTGTTTAACAGTTTATTGGGTCTATATTGGTATACAGAATTTCACAGCTCAGAAACAGATTTAGCTAGTGGTAAATATTGGCAGAATATGGATATTAGTCTGATGTCAATAAAGAGAAGCATAACCAATTCACTCAGAACCATAAATTAGTTACAATGCAGGAAGAGGCCATTTGACCCATCATATCTGTACCAACCCTCTGAATGTGGAGTGCACATTCCCTGCACTCTCCCTGTAACTCTAACCCTTCATTTTCAAATAACAATCCAATTCCCTCTTGAATGTCCGATTGAACCTATCTCCATCACACTCTCATGCAGTGCATTCCAGACCTGAACCACTCACTACACAAGACAATTTCTCCACATGTCTCCATTGCTTCTTAGAAACTGTGCCCTATCATTCTTCATCATTCCACCAATGGAAACATTTTCTCCCTATTATCTTCCCTACCCTAACCCATCGAATTTGAATGCCCTGATCAAATCTTGTCAACTTTCTTTTCTCCACGGAAAACAGTCCCACCTTCGCAATCTATCTGTGCAACTGAAGTTCTTCATTTGTGTAACAACTCTTGTGAATATTTCCTGCACTCTCTCAAATGCCTTCCCATCCTTCCTATAGTATGGTGACCAGATCCAGACACACTACTCTAGTTGAGGATGAATCAATGTTTTAGTCAAGTTTAATATAATCTTCTCACTGTTGTATTATAAGTCTCTATTATTAACTGCTCTTCACCCGTTCTACTACCATTAGTGACTTATGCACACATACATCCTGGTCCTGCTACTCCTGTACTCACTTTAGAATTGTACACTTTTTAAAAATATTGGCTCTTTTGCCGTTCCTGTCAAAATGCATCACGTCACATTTCTCTGTGTCAGAGAACGCCTCACTCAATGTCACTCATACCTTATTTCATCTCATCCTGTCAACATACTCTTTTAGTCCTTTCTGCCTCCTGAAAAGTGACCATGGCAGAGTTTATTGGAAGCTTCTCAGCATTACTCAAAGTTTCTTGGTAAACTTCAAGATTAACAAAAGGTAACATCACTCATCCAACCCACTCACCCCCCGAGGTCTGCCTGATTAGCCCCAATGGTACATTTTGCATGGCGTGAGGCTGGGTGTCAATCACTGCATCCTCCTCACCTAGCCGCAGAGCCAGTAGTGACCACTGCTCTTCGTGGCACTGCTGAGCAGTTAGGCCCTCTGATTGGGTGGCTCCCCTTTAAAGGCAGGCAGGTATCATCAGTTCTTTGCCACTGTCAAACTGTAAACCTGGGCTCTGCTGACAGCTGAAATGGGTATGACCCGTCTACTTTTAGCTGGACCTCCAGAAAGAGCGATGAATTTGCCCAATATTCCAGCTCAGGGCTAAGTAGACCTTCATAATAGATTAGAATAACTTTGTTACTGTTGTAAACCAAGTATGAATTCTCTCTGAAGACTCTTGAGCTCATTTTTATTTCTCCTCTTCATTGGCTGGCAATTTCACAACATGATGGCCTTGGTGACAATTAATTTGGCCAATTTCACTTTTCAAATTAAAGTGTAACCTTTGACTGGTAGGCCTTGTATGAGACGCAGAGGATGCTGTGGCTAATAAATATTTTGCTTTCATCTACTTATATATAAACTTCAGAAGTTTAAATGGATATTGGGTTTGGGTTCTGGTGCCTTTTCAATGGGAGAGCACATCAACATTTCCTTTTTTTTAATTTATTCACTCATGGGAAGAGGGCATTGCTGGCTGGACCAACATTTATTGCATATCACTAGTTATCATTGAGAAGGCAGTGGCGAGATGGCTTCCTAAACCTTTGCAGTCCATGTTCTGTAGGTTGACCCCTAAGGCCCTTAGGGAGGGAATCCCAGGATTTTGACCCAGCGACAGTGAAGGCATGGCAATACATTTCCTAGTCAGGATGTTGAGTGGCTTGGAGGGGAACTTGTAGCTAGTGATGCTCCAGATAGGGAAGGTGACTATTAATCAAGAAGCCCAAAGTGATGTTCTGGGGACCAGGGTTCAAATCCTGCCATGGCAGATAGTGGCATGTAAATTCAGTAAGTATCTGGAATTAGGAGTCTAAAGATGACCACAAAACCATTGTCGATTGTCAGGAAAAGCCCATCTGGTTCACTAATGTTCTTTAGGGAAGGAAACTGCCATCCTTACGCAGTCTGGCCTACATGTGACTTCAGATCCACAGCAATGTGGTTGACACTTAACTGCCCTGTGGGCAATTAGGGATGGGCAATAAATGCCAGCCTAGCCAGTGATGCCAACATCCCATGAATGAATGAATGAATGAATGAATACAAAAATATCTGCAGCCCTTGACCTCCTAGATGGAAGTGGGTTTGTAAGCTGCTGGCTAAGGATCTTTGGTGAACTTCTGCAGTGCATCTCGTAGATGGCACACACTGCTGCTACTAAGCATTGTTGGTGGAGGGAGTGGACGTTTGTGGGTGTGGTGCCAATCATGCTTTGTCCTGTTTAGCTTCTTGAGTGTTGGTGAAGCTACACCCATCCAGGCAAGTGGGGAGTATTCCAACACACTCCTGCCTTGTGCATTGTAGATGGTGGACAGGTTTTGGGGAGTCAGAATGTGAGTTACTCGCTGCAGTATTCCTAGCCTCTGACCTGCTCTGTAGCCACTGTGTTTATGTGGTGAGTCTATTTGAGATTCTGATCAATGGTAAATCCCAGGAAGTTTGTACTGGGAAATTTAGTGACGATAACACCAAGGATATAGTTAGATTGTCTCTTACTGGTGATGATCATTGCCTGGCATTTGTGTGGCGTGAATGTTACTGGCCACTTGTCAGCCCAAGCCTGGATATTGACCATGTTACATTTGAACATGGACTGCTTCAGTATTTCAGGAGTCATGAATGGTGCTGAGCATTGTGAAATCATCAGTGGACATCCTTACTCCTCACTTACGACAGAGGGAAGGTGATTAATGAAGCAGTTAAAGATGGTTGGGCCTAGGACACTACCCTGAGGAACTCCTGCATAGATATTCTGGAGCTGAGTTGACTGATCTCCAACAACCAGAACCATCTTCCTATGTGCCAGGTATGACTCCAACCAGCAGAGAGTATGGCTCCCAATACCCACTGATTCCAGTTTTGCTAGGGCTCCTTGATGCCACACTTGGTCGAATGCAGCCTTGATGTCAAGTGCTGTCACTCTCACCTCACCTCTGGAATTCAGCTCTTTTGTCCATGTTTGAACCAAGGCTGTAATGAGGTAAGGAACCGAGTGGCCCTGGCAGAATCCAAACTGGGCGTCACTGAGCAAGTTATTGCTGAGCAGGTGCTGCTTGATATCACTGTTGGTAACACCTTCCATCACTTTAGTGATGATCAAGAATAGACTGATGGGGTGGTAATTGGCTGGTTTGGATGCATCTTGCTTTTTGTGTACAGGACATAGCTTGGCAATTTTCTATACTGTCAACCCAATGTCAGTGTTGAGTTGTCCAGTGAGTGATAAGTCCCTCCAGGTTAGTTTGAGAATTTCAGTTTAAATTAAAAGGAAGCCAGATAAATAAAAGAGGTAGAAAAGCATATAAAGATATGTTGATGGGCTAATATTGAATAAACTGCGACAAGTGGGACACTTGACAGGGGTTCTCAACAGACTGAAAGGATTATTCCCCTTGTGAGTGGGACAAGAAATGGAGAACACAGTTTTAAAAAAGGGGGTCTTCCAAATAAGGTGACCATGAGGAGAAATGTTTTCTCCCAGAGAGCTGATTGTCTTTGGAACTTGTTTTTCCAGAGAGCGGTGGAGGCATAGAATCATAGAGTCATAGAATCGACATAGGGAAAGGTCCTTCAGCCCATTACATCTGCGGGGCAGGGTCAATGAATATTTTTAAGACAGAGGTAGATAGATTTGACTAACAAGGAAGTCAAAGAGTGTAGGAGGTAAGCATGAAAGGGGAGGTGAGGTTACATTTGAATCAATTACGATCTGATTAAATGGCAGAGCAGGCTGAAGGGGCCAAATGGCCTATTCCCGCTCCTAAATCATAAATACAAACAATGGCACAGAACTCATGTTTCTGTGCTTTCACATAACGATAAATTTGAATTCAACATAAAGGAAGTAAAGTACTGGCGCCAGCAGAAGTTACTCAAAATCCAACCGCTGGCCCCATGTAAGGGAGACCTGTCCTCCTGACATGGACATAACAGGCCATGTGCCTTCAATCCACAGCAATGTGATTTCTTCCAAACAACCTTCTGATGTGCTCAGCCACAATATTCTGTTCAGGTTAAATACGTCTGGACATTGTTAGCATGTGAAAGCAAATCCCTAGGAGGAGAAAAAAATCAACACCTAATACTCAATACTCAAAATGGTGACAAAGTCTACAAGGTACGAGGTATTTACTCAATGTTTTAGAGTGTCTAAATGCCAAAGTCCCCTTTCCAAATGGTATTGTGCTGATTTTATCCACTGATTTGAGTCAGCGCCTGTATCTTTGTCTAGCTACATTGCGGAGTTCCACAGCCTGGTGAAGAACAGCAGACCGAAGACTGGGAGGCTGACGTTGCCTGACAAAGTTCCATTCGCCATTATTTTTATGCCAGCATTAGCTTGTTATTTTTTGGCTGGCAAATAAAGAAATCACAGGCAGACACTTATAGACTGAAATACCATTTCAGTCAATGTGTGATACTGATTGTAACCAGTACCAACAACGTTTGGGTCTCGTGATGCAGCAAGGTGAGATAAGCAACTGCACCTCCCAAAGTAAAATTCCAAATATAATGATGCCCCAGAAAACTCTGATAATAGTAGAGGTGGGAAATTGATGTGGGCGGCACAGTGGCTCAGTGGTTAGCACTGTTGCCTCACAGCACCAGGGACCTGGGTTCGATTCCACTCTCGGGTGACTGTCTGTGTAGAGTTTGCACATTCTCCCCGTGTCTGCGTGGGTTTCCTCTGGGTGCTCCGGTTTCCTCCCACAGTCCAAAGATGTGCAGGCTAGGTGGATTGGCCATGCTAAAATTGCCTGTAGTGTTCAGGGATATGTAGATTAGGTGGGTTATAGGGGGATGTGTCTGGGTGGGATGCTCTGAGGGTCGGTGTGGACTTGTTGGGCCGAAGGGCCTGGTTCCACACTGTAGGGAGTCTAAGTCTAAAAACAGACTGTTAAGGGTTCCTAATTCTGACTGGAGGTATTTCTAGACCTATCACCACACGGTCTTGAGCCTCCAACCATCTTGCTCTCAAACATCCTGACAGTACTGTTCATCTCATAGAACATAGCTTTCCAACTGCACACAACAAAGAATATCATTAGATAATAAGGTGTAGAGCTGGATGCACACAGCAGGAAGGCTGACGTTTTGGGCCTAGACCCTTCTTCAGATTTTTCTTGGAAACAAAATGTCAGCCTTCCTGCTCCTCTGATGCTGCTTGGCCTGCTGTGTTCATCCAGCTCTACACCTTGTTATCTCAGATTCTCCAGCATCTGCTGTTCCTTATATCTCTGAGAGAATATCATTAGCTGCTTGAATGTTTCTTGGCTGTTGTAGGCCAAGCCAATGCATTATTGACTATTTTATTGTACTAATCACTTTGAATCATGTAATCAGGCTTTAGTTTCCTTCCTATTAATGAATGTAAGCTGGTTGTGCTGAGGTTCTGTGTGCCGGGTTTATCTCACGGCGGCGGGGCAGGCATCAAAGAAAAAATTGGTGTCCTGACTGAAGAGATGCATTGTGGGCATGAGAACAGAAGATAATGGTCAAGCAACAGATTATTGCTAACAGTCTGAAATTGTGTTAGAGCAATGGGGGAACTGTGTCCCTGTGACCAGGAAGATAAGGGAGTTTGAGATAATACTCCACACAGCCACTTTTCTTCAAGCGCAGCCTTAAAGGAAGGCCAGAGAAAAGACATCTCTGGTAAGAGCTTCAAACAGGAACATGATGTAATTAAAAGTTAATTAAATGGAGCAAAACCAGATATTATGTTGTATGGCAAAATCACAGCAAGGGAAGATGTATGAAGAAAATCTTCATCAACAACTTGCAACTGAGTCGAGTTTAATCGACTCTCCAACGTCACACCAGGAGATCTGATGATGAATTCACCACCTGAGACAGATCTTGGATTATTGGCTTTCCAAGCACCCACTCTAATTGTGAGAATGTACCATTGCTTCATTGTGTAATAACCCTGTATCAAGTCAAGTTGGACAGTATCCTAGCTGTTCTGTGCATTAATACCTGGACCAATACCTTTACCCAAAAAGCGGGGGAAGGGGTCTGGGTTTATGGTGTCAACAAAACATTTTCCTCTAGTATGGTTACAACTAAGAAAGAAAAGTTTCCAAACAAAATGAAAAAAAAGACATTTTTATATCAAATGACTTTTTGCCTCTGTTTCACAAAGAAGTGGCCTGGATATTGATCTTTCAACCAGGAGGGTTGGCCACCCAACACACATGGACAATCAACCACTCCACTCCAGCCATGAACCTATTGAATGACGGGACAGGCTTGAGGGGCCAAACAGCGCACTCTTATTCCTATTTCTTATGATCTTAACAGATTTGCTCCCCACTGGGAACCAGCCATGCTACAATAATTTCCTGTCATCCCTGCTTCTCCAAAGCTTTATCAGTACTGAGTACATTTTCAACAAAGCTGTCTGTAACTCCGTTCGCAGCAGATTGAATGGACTCATCTGTGCACCAGTTTCTGAAAGTGCCACTTAAATTATTGCATGCATTAAATTGCTCCATTCAATTCTTGCTAATCAATATCTTTTGCAGCATCTCTTGCAAACACCAGCTTGAGAGCTGATAGTGTAGTAACAGACAATGAAATTGCTCTGCAATATCATTGGTTAATGGTTAAGACATTTGGCAGTATCTACTCTTGGGGCCCCTCCTCTACAATGCACATTCAGGTGGGAGGTCCAGGAAACCTGGTCCTTTGTGCCTTGCACCCCTTCATCTATCAGATGTTCCAGAGATTGAGGTCTGTTCTGGTTTATGTACCCAACCTCCATGCAAGTGATTGGGTAAAAACAGGGAGCTACTGAGGGTGAATCACTAGGCCTCAGTGTGTGAATACTCAAGAGCTGAGAATGAACTTTGCTGGTGGTGTGGGTGGTGTTGTGAACAAGAGAAGACAGGACGAAGAGATTAAGGATGGGTTGTTGACTTTCAGCAGAGGAGTGGGGTGTCCTGAAGGGCAAAATTGACAGTAAGGGTAGAGATGTCACGATTGAGAGTGACAGAGGTTAAGGTGAAAGTTTTAGCCTTTAACTTTGCCCATGCAGTTTAGCGCTGGTTTTTGCTGGAGGTGCAGGTTTCTAAGGGTGCAAGCCAAAATTACAAGGGGGAAGCAAAAGCGAGAGTTAGGCCCGCTTATTCTCATGTGGAATGACTAATCCCTGCTCCACACATGGCTAATGAAAATCTCAGCCTGGAATTTCACCACAGTGGAAATTTGAAGTCCTTCCCTCAAACACACGGCACTTCCCATTTTCACAGTGGGGAGAGGATAAGATTGAGTCATGGAGGCAGCTTGCCATTTAAACTACAAACTGCCTCTGCTCTGTATTTCAGTACCACAAGGGTGTGATGCCTGAAATGTGCTGAGTACAAGCATAGATATCATCCTGGGATATCTCTATTGGAGATCAGGTAATTTTCAAGGATGGTTAAGTGCCCTTTGGGATTGTTAAGTAGGCATCATTCTCAGGTGAGATCCCCCAATTTATTTCAGTTCCATACAGATGTGCCAAGTTGTCAAACTCCTGGATGAGAAGAGACTGACAGGCTCCCCTTCCTTATCCATTCACCTCCCTCCATTGTTGACAAAAAGAACCCTCTCTTATATCTGCTTTTCCACCAGACCAAATGAGTTTTAAGTTTTGTCAAGATCAAATTTAATCAGGTTTATCAAATTAACAAAAATGTGAGTATTTAATTAATAAACAGGAAAAGAAATAATAAAACAACTTACATGCATACAAATTAGGAATAAGAGGTCAATTCAACAAAAAAGATAAAAGTTAAAAAGACATAGACAGATCAGTGTCTGAGTTCCATGCAAAGTAGCAGTGACATGTTACATTCGTTATGATGGATGATTCTGGTAGAACTATGATTAGTAGATAAACGGTGGATTTCAAGTTCCTGGATCTGCAGGTCAGCTGAAGGGCCATGTTTTAACTGCAGTTTGACCTGTTTTCAGCAAAGAGAGAGATAGATTTCAATTCATTGCATCTGCAGTGCAGGGGTGACTAGGGATTTTCTCAGCTGTGACCCTCACCGCACATACAGACCAGGGTTGGAACTGGCTTTTAACTCCTTTTGTTAAATATTCTTGAAAACAGAACGCACAAACCACTGTCATCCAAACCATTCTCTGTTCTTCTAACCTGCTCACAGTTTGAGATACTCACAGACCATTACAGTTCAGTTTGCAGTGCATTTCTCCTTTTGAAGTTTTCTTCAGGCTTGATATTCCTAGATTGCCTTCATACTGAGGATAATCCAAACAGGCTTTCCAGACAGTGGCTGAACTACATTGCTCAGAATTTACATTCTCAGTTATTTTTAGGCTATATATTCTCTTTAGAAAAATATCTGTTGCTATTAAATGTTCGATATGTCTGCAGATAATCCAGATTTATGCTAAATGCATAAATGTTAAGTTCATTGGAACTGTAAATGCACTCATCAAAATCAACTGTCAGTGTCAAGAAGACCCTGTCAAAACAAACTGTGAAACAGAGTTGTCAAACAATCAAGGCGTTTAAATGACCTGCTCTTTAACTGTTCAATAAATATTGGGACTGTTAAAGAAGGTCATTGCTTGCTACCTTGCACTGTCTGTTAACATAAAACAGAGGGGTCCCTCTACTGGATTAGTGATGATTGATTGATTTCATAAACATTCATTACCACAGTAGTGTGTCTGTCATTTTATAGTTTGAAAGACCACTCCAGTGGTTATAGACTCTTAGAAGTGGGACCAGAAATAAATTCTAATGCTTTTTTATTGTAATGAATTATGTAGTTTAATCTTACGTATGAGTATGTTATTTGCAACATAGTGAAGTCTTATAATGCCTATTTAGAACTTTATTTAAAAAGAATTTTATATTATTGTCTCATCTCTGCTTGGGTGGGTACTAGGTGAGTTGGCATGGTAGTTGTTGGGCAAAGGGTGATTGGTGAAAGAACAGCTTGAGGGCAATAAGTTGGCATGTTGTCTAAAAAGGATCATGGGGTGTGAGGTGAGGGGCATAAGTAGACATGAAGGTTATGAGGGTCTGTGGGAGATGGGTACAGAGGAATAGATTCAAATGAAGGGCATGAGGTCATGGAGTTAGCAGAGGGATATATGGTGGCATGGACAACAAGCTAAATCTCTAGCCTAACAAAAAACAGATGTAAAGGAAAGAATTTCACATTCTGCATAGTACTTGCACCGAGAAGGTTAAACATCAAGACCTTTGGCTGCATCTCACGGTAAAGTATTCAAGTTGCCATGTAGCACAGTGTTGGCTAGAGTCTTCATGAATGAGAACAGATTTATTATCTGTCAGATGATTTACACGTATTTTTAAATTGTGTACTACATAGAATTTATAACTCTAAGACTATTTGGCCCAACTTGTCTAGGTTGGAATTCACTCTCCTCCTCATTTAACCTTATCAGGACATATTCTTTTTCCCTAATGAACAATATAGAGTCATAGAGTCATACAGCATGGAACAGACCCTTCAGGCCAACCTGTCCATGCCGACCATAAACCCAAACTGAACTAGTCCCACCTGCCTGTGCTTGGCCCATATCCTTCCAAACATTTCTTATTCATGTACTTATCGAAATGCCTTTTAAATGTTGTATCTGCACCCATCACTTCACCTGGAAGTTCATTCCACACACGAACAACTCTCTGTGTATAAAAATTGCCCCACACGTCCTTTTCAAAATCTTTTTTCTCTCACCTTAAAAATATGCCCCTAGTCTTGAAATCCCCCACCCTAGGGAAATGACAGCTGCCATTCAGCTTATCTATACCCCTCATGATTTTATAAACCTCTATAAGGTCACCCCTCAACCTCCTATGCTCCAGTGAAAAAGGTCCCAGCCTAACCAGCCTATCCTTATAACAAACCCTCCAGTACCAGCAACATCCTGGTAAATCTTTTCTGAACCCTCTCCTTCCTATAACAGGGTGACCAGAACTGAACACAGTACTCCAGAAGTGGCTTCAGCAACATCTTGTAAAACCTCAGCATAATGTCCCAACTCCTATACTCAAAGATCTGAGCAATGAAGGTTTCCATTTAAGTATCTCTGTTCTATTCACCTCAAATACTTTGGGTAGTGATGAGTTCCAAATTGTAACCACTGTCTGTACTTTTTTTAAGATCAGGAGAACATTGCCTTTGCTTTTGCCACATTAAATGTGAATCCTGAGGGTAAACTAATGACTGGTTTTGAAACAAAAAGCAGCTGCGGTTTGGCCCATTGCATTGGCCTGTGAAATGGAGCTTTCGTGTTGAGCACTGTTGAGGAGAGTTTGACATTTCAACTCCTGGATAATATAATTATTTTTGGATCCTTACGGGGCAGGCCCTGTTAAACAGAATTCAGTACATTGAATTTCTGTTTACAGAGAAATATTGACTTATGGGCTGTGGCTTATTTATTTTCATATCAGTCACGTGCCAAAGCAAAATTTAGTTTCAGAATTTAGATTCATTTTTCACTGTTGTAATGACTCTACCGTAAGGACCCAGACAGAACTGTCTAGTAAGTGATGGACTGTGGTAGTCATACCATAGAATGCAAGATATTTGGCTACTTATATCATTCTATTCATATTTCTCGCTCACAGACGAAGCAGAACTTTTAGATCCATTACGAATTTGCTTCTTCACTTGTTAGTTGTGTTTTAGCTGACTTTTCTCTGCTTTCTAATTAGTTCTTGTCTAGATTTGTTTGGTCACAGAATTGATTGCAGAATTGCTATGTTGCAGAGGGAGGCTGTTCGGCCCATTGTGCCTGCACCAGCTCTCTGAATGAGCATTAGGACTTGGTGACATTATCCTGCCTTTTCTCCCATAACTCTGAATATTATCTCTATAGAAATAATCATTTATTGCCCTCTTGAAGCCTCAACTGAGCTGTCCTCCTCCACACTTCCAGGAAGCATGCTCCAGACCAATCCTGTGTGATTTTTCTTTCCACAGCATAGTTGCTTCTTTTGCGAATTACCTCATATTTGTGCCCACTCGTTCCTCATCCTCTTATATCATTTCATTACCGAGATAACCAATTGATCTCCCACGCTGCTGCTCAAGTAGAAAATAGTAGCTTGCAGCAACAGACATTTTTGTTTCAATGTTTGCATAAAATACTGGCTGCAGGTCACTTTGAGGTACAAATACGCACAACAGTCCCTTTTCTCCAAAGGACCTCATCACATGCTTCAATTTTACCTGACTGGAGAACAGAAATGCTTTTAGTTATTGACAAGAAGTCAGAAGTAATATACATATCCTCTTTCCTTTAGTGATCAGTATTGTTTTGAATTTCCTTGCATTCTTGGTAAGCAATCAGTGGTTGTCAAAAGAAACAAGTCATTTTGAAAGTTAGCCTACTATCACTTTGAACAAATTAAATTTTGCAATGATAAGATCAGCAGGCATAAAACACCAGCCTTAATTACATATTTTACTGCAAATGTATGTAAAATATTCATGTTTGTTCTACATTCATTTCTGTCTTCCAAGATGCTGGAGATTGCAGGTTTGGAAGGGTTTGCTGATAAATGTACCGAATGCTGAACAGTTAATGTGAGGTAGAGAATGTCAGTTCTGGGGTTTTATTTGATATGATAAAGTATCCACAGAAACCCATCACGATATTCAGAATGTGAAGATGTCTGCTGTGTTGGGGATCAGTTACTAAGTGCAGGCAATTCCGTTACAACTGCACTACACTGCAGAGTTACCTGCCTGCTGCTGTGTGGTTTATTTTGATTAAATTGGTGGTGCTTCCCTTTTCCTGCTGAGTAGTGTGCTAACTAACACGAGGCATGGAAACTAACAGGGTCTTACTACAGCAAAGGGCAAGCCATGTTCAATCACAACTACATTCCTGGTGTGTAGCATCCCTGAATGCCTAGACATTGCACTTTCACTAACTGTCCTTTCTCAGCTTCAAAAAGCAAAATTGCTCATGGGTCTGAATCTATTTATTACAGTACTGACTGTGTCAACTCTTTATCTGGGCTGGATTTTATAGGCCATCATGGCTGCCGCATGTCCCTCAGCTAAAGAGTTGGTACGGAGTGGGCTCAGGGAAATAATTGCAGTCATTTAGTGTCATAGAGGTGTACAACACACAAAAAAAAGGCTCTTTGACCCATCTGTGCTGATCAAAAATAACCACCTTACTATTCTAATCCCAATTTCCAGCACTTAGCCTGTAGCCTTGGCATTGCAAGTGTACATCAAAATACTTCATAACTGTTAGGAGGGTTTCTGCCTGCACTACCCTTAAGACACTGATGTCCAGATTCCCACCATTCTCTGGGTGAAAAGGTTGTTCCTCACATCCCTTCTAAATCTCTACCCCTTAAATCTATGCCCCCTGTTCTTTGATCTTTCCACCAAGGCGATAAAGGTCCTTCCTGGCAACCCTGGCTATGCCCACCCATAATTTTATACATCTCAATCATGTCCCCCTCCCTCAGTCTCCTCTGCTCCAAGGAAAATAACTCCAGTTTATCCAATCTCTCTTCATAACCAAAACTCTCTGGCCCATGCAATATTCTGGTAAATCTCCTCTGCACCTTCTCCAGTGCTATCACATTCCCTCCTACAATGTGAATTCCAGACAATACTCTAGCTGTGGCCTAACTGATGTTTTGTACAGCTCCAGAATGACCTCTCTGCTCTCAGCAAAGGCCAGATTAGCAGGGTCTGATGAAGAGGATGCGGGAGCTGGGGAGCATAAAGTTTGAGAGGTCCAAGTTCTGGTGTGGGGGTGTGACGGAGATGAAGGGAAGTGTGATCTTGAGGGATGTGGATGTCTCAAATGGGCACAGGGGTCCCACAGGAAACTTGCTCCATTCATTCCTGCCATGAGTAAAATAGCTGGGCTGGGAAGACACTGAGCTGGATGAGCCATTTAAATACTGTGGCAACATGAGCAGGTCAAAGGATAGGAATTCTGTGGTGACCAACTCACCTCCTGACTCCCCAAAGTCTGTCCACAACAAACAAGGCACAAGTCAGCAGTGGGATAGAATACTCATCATTTGTATGGATGAGTGCAATTGTATCAACACACAACAATTTCAGCACTACTCAGGACAATGCAGCCAGCTTCACTGGCTGTCACCTTCAACATTCACTCTCCACCACCAATGCACAGTAGCAGCAGTGTGTACCATCTACAAGATGCATTGCAACAACTCTCCAAGGATCTTCCAAACCTGCAATCTCTATTGCCCTGGATGACAAGGGCAGCATAAGTGAGAACACCACCACCCGCAACTTCCCCTCCGAACCACACACCATCCTGTTATTTGCTGGAACTCCCACCCTAACTGCATTGTGGGTGAACCCACCCTAAATGGGCCGCAGCGATTCAGGAAGGAAGTTCATCACCTAGTCCTCAAGGGCAATTAGGGACGGGCAACAATTACTGGCTGTGCCAGTGACATTCACATTCCACGAACAAATTTGTGTTTAGAAAAAGATGGTTATTAGTTGGCTTCACAAGGCCCTTAATAGGCCCATGTGTGGAGAAGTGACCTACTCAATTCTCTGCTGTACCGTATCCCCCATGACGTTCCATCCAGATCGCAGCAGTCTGTTCACTGATGGGAAGGTCTTGTGCTGGATTTAACAAGCAGCCTCCTTGCACGCACCATCACCGGCATCCAGTCCGCCCCATCTTCAATCCTGCTGGTGGGGGATCTTATCAAATCCAGCACCTGAGGTGCCTTTACTGACTGTATTCATTGTAAAATAAAGATTTGCTGTACTTTTACTCTAAAAATAGCGTGTGCAAAAGCAGTTATGAGACATCACACCCCATGGAACTGGAAGCTGAGCCTGTCATGTGGTCCCTTACCATCCTGCTGGGCGGGAGGAGGGCAGGTAGTGTCATAGTAACGGCACCAAGCTAGCAATCCCAAACCCCAGCTAATGTTATGGGGACACGGGTTTGAACCTCACCAAGGCAGATGGTGAAATTTGATTTCAACAATGATCTGGAATGAAGAGATAGCTGAAAGGTGACCGGGAAACATTGTTTATTGTCATGAAAAATACTCACCTGGTTCACTAATGTCCTTTAGTGAAAAGACTCTGCCATCCTTACCTGGTCTGGCCTGTATGTGACTCCAGACTCACTGCAATGTGACTGACTCTTAGTGCAGGATGGACAATAAACATTGGCCTTTCCAGTGACATCCTCATTCCATGAAGAAACATTTTTTAAAAAAGCTATGCATAGGCCTGATCTTATTACATGTAAACATCTTGTACAAGACCACAAAAAGGTTTTTACTGACTGTATGACGGTTATAGCCCATGGAAATACTCCTCCTGTGGGGTTTTTATAGACAAGGCAAAACATTTGGTATTTGGTCTCACTTACATAATTTATTCCATTCCAAATGAACAGTTTGTTTTAAGTTTCTCAGCTCCAGCTAGAATCTTTGCCTTGTTAATTTCTTGACACTTTAAATATAGATCAGCCGCAAGCTGAAATGAGAGTTATCCCACTGACTGTGAGCCTTGGTACAAAGCAGCAAATTGATTCAGAGAACATTCATTTATAATCCTGCAACAATTGGCCTGAGTATTTAACCCAGTTCTTTTGTCCATTACTAAACTGCAGCAACCAGATCACTTCACACTTTTCTAAACTCTAAATTCATTGTTCAGAGGCCACAAGAATGAAACACAATATTGGGATTGGCAATGGGGAGGCTTGTCATGGTGACTAACCTAACCTCACATGGTTTACATATATATGTGTGTGTGTGTGTTTGTGTGTGTGTGTGTGTATGTGTTTGTGTGTATGTGTGTTTGTGTTTGTGTTTGTGTGTATGTGTGTTTGTGTTTGTGTGTGTGTGTGAGTGTGTGTGAGAGTGTGTGTGTGTGAGTGTGTGTGTGAGAGTGTGTGTGTGTGTGTGAGAGTGTGTGTGTGAGAGTGTGTGTGTGTGAGTGTGTGTGTGTGAGTGTGAGAGTGTGTGTGTGAGAGTGTGTGTGTGTGAGTGTGTGTGTGTGTGTGAGAGTGTGTGTGTGCGTCTGTGTGTGTGAGAGTGTGTGAGAGTGTGTGTGTGTGTCTGTGAGAGAGTGTGTGTGTGTCTGCGTGTGCGTGTGTGTGTTTGTGTTTGTGTGTGTGTGTGTTTGAGTGCGTGTGTGTGTGTGTGTGT
>NC_063363.1:29800258-29837763 GCF_021869965.1 Rhincodon typus | reverse complement strand
CAGGCCAAGCAGCATCAGAGGAGCAGGAAGGCTGACGTTTCGGGCCTCGACCCTTCTTCCTAGACCTTTCTTTCTTTTTTTCTGAAGAAGGGTCTAGGTCCGAAACGTCAGCCTTCCTGCTCCTCTGATGCTGCTTGGCCTGCTGTGTTCATCCAGCTCTACACCTTGTTATCTCAGATTCTCCAGCATCTGCAGTTCCTGCTATCTCTAAAGGACGTATCTGTTGGCATCTTACCACTTTATTCATACTCCGATTTACCCAGTAATTGATAATTCCCAACGATAACATGTGGAGTACATCTTTTAAATGTTCATTATGATAATCAGTGGATTTGGGCCTTTCCATTAGTCCTTCCCATGATCTTAGTATTTAAATCATTACCTGCAAATTGTATGGATTCAAATCTCTCTGGTCTCAGCCCTCTATATTGCTGTAAACTCCTCCAGCCCTACAAGTCTCTAAAACTTTTGACTCTTCTAATCGCCTTTTGTCCATCCCTGATTTTCTTCAGCTTACCACTGGCGGCTGTGCCTCCAGTTGCTTGGATCAAATTTCCTCACTAATTTTCCTCAAATTTTGTCTCTTTTTCAAGAGATTCCTAAAAACCACCTCTTTGACCAAACTTCTGTTACCTCTCCTCATAACCCTTACATAACTAGCTGTGAAATTTTCTCTGATAAAGCTACGATAACACTTTACAATGTCACAGATGCTCCATAAATACATGTGGCTGTGGAATGTGTAAAACATGCTGGAACAGACACAGTAAGTGAGCAAATACCCCTCTCATGAAAGAACAATGTGAGTCAGCCTTTTGCTGTTTGCTGTAATGGGGTTCAAAGTGAAAGTGAAGTGGGCTGTGCTACACATCAAAATTTCTACCTCCAATCATTATATTGTTTAATAAGTAAATTCAATCATTTCGTACACCCAGTGTGGAGACAGCAGCACAAAGGGAGATGGGAGGACAATGCCATTGTCATGACAATGCTATTCACCAAACTTAACTCCCACTGAATGTCATTGAATAAATCCCCAATATCCCAACTTTAGACAATAAAACACACACAGCAATATGTTACACAGGAGGTAAGGCACAGATGGGCACAGAATGTTGAAATAACATCATGTATCTTAAGGGGTAAAGCTTGGTTCATTAGTCAATGACATGCAAATACCAAGATATGTAATCTCTTTGAAACAAACTCCAGTCTGTTTCCTGCAAATAACAGACAGAGGCAACATCCATAGACAGAGTTCCTTCTGTTTCTCAGCGCAAGAATAAGAAGGAAAGCCTTGACATTTGTTGAGCTTAACGCTTTACAGTTAGTGAAGTTCATGGCAAATATTTTTCAAAGGAGACTATATGATATGGTGGTAATGTTTCTGGTCTAGTAAACCAGAGGCCAAAGCTAATGCCCCAATGATATGAGATCAAACCTCACCATGTTAGTTGGCAGAATTTAAGTTGGATCAATAAATCCCGAACTGAAAACTAACTGTCAGTGATGGTGACCATGAAACTATGATTGATTGTTGTAAAAGCCATCATATTCATTAATGTCCTTTAGAGAAGTAAAGTTGCCACCCCTACACAGTCTGACCCACATGTGACTCCAGAGTTAACTCTTAACTGCCTGAGGAAGCCACTGAGTTCAAGGGCAATTAGGGATGGAGAACAAACACTGACCTTACCAGTGACATCTACATCCCTTGGAAGAATGAAACAAGGTATAATTCTTATTGTAATGCAAACAACAATGTTAATTCCCAGATAAGTTTTAAATTGTTGGATATTTGGCAGAACACCAGACATAACTTATCTGATTTTTTTTTCAAAAAAAATATATTCATGGGATCTTTAATGAGCAAGCAGCTGCGGCATCTGTTTCACTTCAGTTGTTTCCGCCACTGTGTTGAGAGATCACTAATGATCCCAGCCTCATGGGTCAAGATCTGCTACCAGTACAAAATACTGACCAAATCTGGTACTTCTTTAATCAGGGTCACTCCACCTGACTTCAGTGACCATCAGAACTATCACCTTGTCTTCTCAGGTAACCAGTGGATGGGCTGAAGCATTGTTTTTATACATGACTGAAATTAATCAATCAATAACTTTATTGCAGAGTAGAATTGAGCGTGGTGCGGAACCCATCAGGTTCCTGATAAGTTGGTTAAATCAAAATTTTCCCCACTGAAATGTGTAGGTAGATAGCTGAACAATAATACATTTTGCATGTTGGCCATCAGTAGCCCACAATTTAAAGAAAATAGGCCGGAAAACATGGACTAACAGCCAGGAAAAACCCTAGGCAATATTATCTCCATTGACATAATTACCTATCAAACTGAGATAGCGTAAAGCACTTTGTACATCACCTTTTTGGTTGTTAGATTGTTACTGCAACAGGATTTCAGCATTCAGAGAGAATTATTGGCCAGGATAGCAAACAAATAACTGCTCTTTAAACAGTCACAGGATCCTTACAAAATTCCTGGAAGATGGGTGGCACAGTGGCTCAGTGGTTAGTACTGCTGCCTCACAGCATCAGGGACCCAGATTCGATTGCACCCTCGGGCAATTGTCTACGTGGAGTTTACACATTCTCCCTGTGACTGGGTTTCCTCCAGGTGCTCCAGTTTCCTCCCACAGTCCACAGATGTGCAGTTGAGGTGGATTGGCTGTGTAAAATTGCCCATAGTCTCCAGGGATGCACATGGTGAATTAGCCATGCTAAACGTAGGGTTATGGGATACAGTAGGGAGCTGAGTCTGGGTGGGATACTCTTTGGAGGGTTGATGTGGATTCGACAGGCTAAATGGCCTCCTTCTACACTGTAGGGATTCTATGATAAGCCTCTATGATTAGGTGCAACCTGTTATATGCATTTTCTGAAGGTCAGCATCTCTGACCCTACGGCACTCCTTCAATACGGAGGAGGGTAAGTCAGATACGAAACTAAATGTGGAGTTCAAGCCTAATTACCTTCAGAGTTAAAGGAAAATGTTCTGCCTAGTAGCAGTCCTTGTTAATGACCATAATAAGAATGTAAACCTAGGCAATAACATCAGCAGGCAATTTGATTGTTGGTGGCGTCACACTAGAGCATGACTGTTTCCTTATATAATGGTTACCAGGACACAGCATACACAAATGTTCCAGGTTGGAGGATAACAATCAGAGGATGTTATTATTGAGTCCTTGTTGCCCACAAACACTGGGGTTAACTGCTGGTCCCCCTCACTGCAGCACTAAGTGAGAGCAGCCAACTCGACATAAACTGGCACTGGTACTGGCACTGGGCATCTTAAATGCTATACTGTCTAAAGCCCTTACTCACAGAGGCATCACTACAGTCCTCCCATTTTCTCTCTAACAGGGGAATTGGAAAAGGACAGGCTGCAGTCTGCTTCCAAAATGATGGAGCAGATTTCCCAGTGTAAGTGAATGTGGGGCAGGGCTGTGTGCTACCACCATGTGCCAAGATTGCATCTTTGACCAGGCAATATTAGCCCACTGTCCAGTCTGGATATCTTCTCAAAGCAACTGTCATAGAATCATAAGATCCCTACTGTGTGGAAGCAGGCCATTCAGCCCATCAAGCATCCCATTCAGACCCACCCTTGTAACCCTGCATTTCCCATGGCCGTCCCAGCTAGCCTGTTATTACCCTCTTTTTTTTTTAACTGGATCAACACACAGCAATGAAGTCTCCCGACAACACTGGGGAAGAATGCACCTCAGGGCGACAAAGTGCCTCAAAATAGAAATACTGGTATAAGATTATGGCCATCGTGGGATGCATCCTACATCATGTGGATAATCCTTGGGGGTTTGCGGTTTGCCTTTAGATCTCTGGTGCAGTAATTATCTGTAAAACATCTCCCTCTCCCACACACACAAACAGCAACTCTCTGTCTACATACATACAGATACTGGTAGCTTTTGTGTCTCACAGTAGGTTTCAATCCCCTTCCTACAAATTTCACAATTTTTGCCGTCCAGTTTATCTGTTGTATATATATATTTATAAAAATATATAAAATGTGTGCTGGAATCTTCAGAATACCTAACATACACCGCGTATTTGGCTCAACATTTTAATGGCAAACCACGTCCAATCTCAGATAACAAGGTGTAGAGCTGGATGAACACAGCAGGCAGCTCCAATCTCATTCTGTTCATAAAAAAAACACCATCAGAGAGGTGGATTGGCAGAACAAACAGGACATAACAATGTATGTTTTAATTGTTCTTTTTGTCTGTGAATTTCAGTATTCTGCAGGTGAGGTCATTGAGTATTGGGTCACAAACGACAAAAGGGGAATCTCACAATGGGGAAGGGGTGAAATTGCCAAGTCAAATTCCCAAATGCATCAAAGCAGCATTAACTTAATTCAACTCCATGGAATAAATACATCTTGGGTTGGGGGGAAATCTATGCAAGAAAGTGGCATCAATGTTAATTTCATCAGAGGTAATGGAATTACAATGATTGCAATTGTGATTACATTTTAAAGCTCCAATCTTTGGAATGATATATCTCTGTGAGATTATTTATTTGCTGAAACTACTCACTCGTCATCTCGGATCAGCTCTTCCTCATCCGCCGCCTGCTTTCTCACGGGGGCCAAATTCTCCGTCTTCTCGTTGTAATTTCGGAAGCAGACGTTGAGTTTTTCGTCGAAATCGTTCACCAGGTCCTCCATGGACTTGAAACTGATGATGTCGGTGCTGAAATTGTCCAACTCGCCCATTTCTTCCAGGGGCTGTGTCAGTACCAGGGGGCTGAGGGATCCCAGCTCATTCAGACTTTCCTCTGCCTCTAACGGTGCCGGCTCCCCGGCTCGGTCCGGCTTCAGTTCGTAAAAATCCTGCCATTCCTCATCCAGGGTGACCAGCGGAGCTGCCATCGCGCCTGTGAAAAAAAAAACCCCAGAAGAAATCTATACCTTTAAAGAGAGAGAGGCTGTGCCAGCTCCAGAACCAGTGGAGAGACTGCGCACTCAACAAGGTGAGATCATCTCCGCTCAGACTAGAGAGAGAGAGCAGGCTCTCTCTATCTCTCTCTCTTCACCATAACCCACCCCACCCCCACCTCCTCCTCTCTCGGGGATCACTCTCTCCTTGATGCCTCTCCCCTTTCCTCCCAAGGGGACTGCATTGACCCTCACTGATACAGCCCTTCGCGACCTTAGCCAATTGATCTCATGACTCTCTGTGACCCTGACCAAGCTAACAAGAAAAGGCTTCAGCATAAATTCCACCATCACTCCTATCCCCACCCCCCTCCTCACAGTCCCCCTCAACCCACCCACTCAATCTCAGGCAGAGGGAGGGGGTGGTCACTGGTGAGGACAACATTCCCCCCCCCATCCTTAATTGCCCCTCAATTGAGTGGCTTACTTGGTCAATTTCAGAGGATGGTTAAGACTCAACCACATTTGAGTGGATCTGGAATCACATGTAGGCCAGACCAGCTAAAGATGGCAGATTTTCTTCCCTAAGGTGAACCAGATGGATTTTTATAACAATCAACGATAGCGTTGTGATAATGCGACCAGCTTTCTATTCCAGATTTTGTCATTGATTCAATTTCACTAACATGCTAAATTGCCTGTAGTGTTCAGGGATGTGTAGATTAAGTGTGTTATAGGGGGATGGATCTGCGTGGGCTGCTCTGAGGGTCAGGTGTGGACTTGTTGGGCCGAAGGGCCTGTTTCCACACTGTAGGGATTCTATGATTCTATGATTCTTGCTTAGGTGGTGATTGAATCCATGTCCCAAAAGCTCTTTGCATTGTCCAAAAACATTACAATTCCAGCACCACCTCCCTGTGAGAGTGTAATCCTCATCAATGACCCTTTCCCTATAAATTCCAAGGATAATTGCAGTGATCCACCCTGGTTGAAATCAGCTCATCCCAAACCCCCTTGCCCATTTCCTAACTCACTTCCCAAGTCCTGTTGAGCCATCACCTCTGTATTGACCTACATTGGCTTCACATCTAGCTACACCATAATTTTAAAGTTCTCATATTTGTTCCAAATGGTTTTACTTCCTCCCTATCTCTGTAACCTCCTCCAGCCCAGCCTGTGGGTCTGGAGTCACATGTAGACTCGATCCAGTAAGACAGCAAATTTTCGTCCCTGAAGGACATTAGTGATCCAAACATTTTGTTGCACCACAATCGATGATAATTGCTCCAGCTACCATTGCTAAGATTAACTTTAAACTCCAAATTTATTCATTGTATTTTAAATTTCAAGATTGCTTTGGTGGGATTTGAACCCAGGTCCCCAGGAAATTAACTTAAACTGTCAGGTTACAATTCCAGAAGCATTACCACTATTTTTGCAAGGTTGTGGGTCTGGAGGAGGCTATAGATATGGCGAGAGGGTGAGGCCATTCAAAACAAAGATGCACAATTTAAAATAGGTTGGTGGGAACCCAATGTGGGACAATGAGCATGGATGAACAGAATATAGTGAGAGTTAGGGAATAGTTTTGGGTGAGCTCAAGTCTATGAGTGTGGAATATGAGAGGCGAGTCAGGAGAGCATTGGAATAGCCAAGTCAGCAGGTAACAAAGGGATGGATGAGGGTTTTGGCAGCAGATGAGCCGAGGCAAGGAGGACGTGGGTGATGTTACAGAAGTGGAAGTAGGTATTCTTTGTGATATAAAGAGTATGGGATTGGCAGTTTGCCTAGGGTCAAATAAGATGCCAAGACTGAATTTGCTTCCCAGTTGCCAGATTTTTTTCTAAGAGACTGGTTTAAATCAAAACAATAATTTCTGTTTCTATTTGTAAGTATTGTCTCCAAAGCTACAAATTTGAAGCCCACTCCATGACATTGTTGCACCACCTTTTAGATACTTTGAATGGGAACTCTCCTGTTAATTACACTTTATTGATGCTCTGGGTGTCCCAAGCAAATGTACTTTGTAATTACATTGTTCCTTTGAGAGACATGCTCAAATGGTCAATTTACTGGGCACACCAGAATCTCAAACATTTTCCTGTTCCTGAAAAATGTCTTTCCCGAACGATGGAAGAAGACAGATATGAAAAGAATACAGATCTGGAACCATGCTGCTATGAAGAACTGAGCTTGGTACACCATTTTATTTTGATGGAACTGTTTTTATCTTACTGTTTCATTGGTATGTTTTATTTGAAGTGGTATAACTAAACAATCCAAAGATTTCCCCTCAATTCCCAATGAATTTTCTCACTTCATGATCTTTAAAATATGTGATATTTCATTATTGTGAAATCTTACTTGGGCTAAGAAATCTGGAACTCAATGATTTAGAGAAAACATTTCTAGTTTTTTTTATTCTTTCATGGGAAATGGACATTGCTGACCAGGCCAGTATTTGTTGCCCATCCCTAATTGTCCTTGGAAAAGTAATGGTGAGCCACCTTCTTGAACCTTTGCAGTCCATACCTTGAAGAAGGGAGTTCAGTGAAGGAACAGCAATATAGTTGCAAGTCAGCATGTAACCTTGAGAGCAATCTGCAGGTGGTGGTGTTCCTGTGCATCTTGTCCTTTATGGTGGGAGATGTCATGGGTTTGGAAGGTCCTATCAAAAGAGTTTGGGTGAGTTACTGAAGTGCATTGTGGTGGGGGGAGTGAATATTGAAGGTAGTGGATGGGATGCACATCAGAGGGTTGCATTATCCTGGATGCCATTGAGATTGTTGGATGTTATCGGAGCTACACTCATCCAGGCAAGTGGGGGATATTCCATTACATTCCTGCCTTGTGCCTTGTAGATATTGGACAGGGAAACATGAGGTGAGTTACTTGCCACAGATTTTTTAAAAAGATCTACTTCCAAGTCAAAATGTTGAGTGACTTGTTTCATAGAATCTACAGTGTGGAAACAGGCCCTTTGGCCCAACAAGTCCACACTGATCCTCAGATTAGCCCACCCAGACCCATCCCCCAATAACCCACCTAATCTACACATCCCTGAACACTTGGGGCAATTTAGCATGGCTGACCAATCCACCTCTCCTGCACATCTTTGGACTGTGGGAGGAAACCCACGTAGACATGAGGAGAATGTGCAAACTCTACACAGACAGTCACCACTGAACCTAAGGGGCACTTGCAAGTGGTGGTGTTCCCTCGTATCTTCTGTAGGCTGTTTTGCTAGATGCTAGTGGACATGGATTTGAAATTCCAGCCTCTGACCTTCTCTTGTAGCCACCATATTTTTATAGCTAGTGCTGCCCAGTTTAAGGTCAAAAACAAACCCCAGGATGTTGATAACAGGGGATTCAGTGATTTTAATGCCAACGGGAGATGGTCAGATATTCACTTATTGACAATGGTCATTTAGTGGTACTTACTTTGTCTTAACCCAAGCTTGAACATTAGCCAGGTCTTGCTGGGTATGGACACAGGCTAGCTTGGCATTTAAGGAGCTGTGAATGGTGCTGAACATTTTGTAATCGCCAGTCAAATTCCTACGTCTGACCTTACAATTCCCCCTCAGGATTGAGATGAAGTGGCAGTCTTCAATGTAAAATGAAGTCCTAGAGAGGGATTTAAACCTACAATCTTCCAGGGTTAGAGGTAAGACTGCTACCTCTGAAATAAGGCTGACTTGATGTAATAAAGAAACATTCAACATTCTGGTCAGAGTGTGAGCCATAGAAAGGTTTTAATGATACAGTGACAGAACTATATATAATGATACATTGAGTGACCAGGTAAGCAAAGTTTTGGTCACCTGTCATTTTAACCCTTTGTGGCTCAGTAGTACATTCTGTCTAATAATCATACCAAGGTACTGAACTGGAGATTAATATTTTTAGCATGACTTCAAATACACGATTTTCCCTTTTAAGGAGCAGTGGGGAAGTGCCAAACAGTCTCACAGACTGATTATCAGACATTTGAAATATATCACAAATTCCTTCTAAATTTTATTACATTAAAGATGCTTTATAAATCACAAGTTATTGCTGGTTTATGTGAGACATGCAGACTCAATGACGAAATCATATGTAACATAAACATATGCAATGATATAGAATTCATATAAAGCATGACATTTGGTGCTCACGTGTAGTATACTTTCTTGGATAGAGCCAATGTGCAGCACATTAATACTCCACTGTCACTGTGTAATTATTCATGTATAGCATTAAGGATTCAACACTTAACAGAACAACAACATTCATAACATACCATCGAAAGAAATGTTCAAGAGAGTTGAATTGAATTAGCTTTATTGTCTCATGTACTCACATGAGTACAGTGAAAAGTTTTCAAGTTGCTACTTACAGTGCCATCTGAGGTACAAAGGGACTTAGGTACAAAATCTTAAGTACAAAGCAGAAAAATAAGGAAAACAAAGTTAAAAACTTAAACGTTACGGTCCTTCTTACTAAAAAGTAGAAAAACAAATCCAGTCCTGAAGAAGGATAATACCTCAAACGTTGACTGTTCCTTTCCTCCAGATGCTGCCTGGCCTGCTGTGTTCTTGCAGCCTCCTGTTTGTACACACAGTTAATAGTTCAACACCATAAATGCCTGACTATGCTGGCTCACACTCCTCACAAGGGCCTGACCTCCCCCTGTTCCTGCTGCTGCTACTGCCTCAGGGTGCCTGCTCCTGCTCTCGCCACTGACTGCCCCAGACTGCCTGTTCCCGCTTTAACTGCCAGCTGCCCCAGCCTGCCTGGCCCTGCACTCTCGCTAGAGTCCCACCCTGGTGACGCTCTTGGCCTCCAGCCATTTCCATGCTCTGGACCTTGAAGGAGCTGTGATGCCGCTGACCGCCACAGTTCTGCCTGGGCACACCAGCCACCTCGTGGTCAACCGCCAAAGCCCCTAGCAGCTGCCATCACTGCCACTGCCTCCATGACCGAGCTCCTTCCAGAAGGTAAGTAAAGAAAAACTAAAAAAAAGGAAAACGTGAGAAAAGAAGGAAGCAAAATGGTGGGAGCAGACGAGTTCTGGCTCAGGAGCCTTCCTCTGCCACCACCTTCGAGTTACCAATAGAGAATTGTAGAATTAACCAAATACAGGGGATACTCACTCTCGTATGCTTTTACAATAGCGATAGCCATGGATGCTGCAGAATAATTTCTTCATGAGTCCTATTCTAGTGCTGGCTCGCCTTGGTTAGCTGCAAGATTACTCCACGGTCAAAGTAAATGAGAAGTGGGACAGATCTGATAGCAGGTCCTGCAACATTGACTAATGTACAGTAAAACAGAATCATAATGAGAGCCTAGATATTGGGAGTCAATTACTGAACAGCCAGTACACACAGCCGTTTCCATAATATCATCTCCATTATATATATGGTGTATCTAGTTTAGCATACTGAAGTAAAAATTGATTCAGTGCATCGAGCACCAGTTCAAATCTCCATCAACTATTGTGCTAAAGATCTAGCAGTTGATTGAGGTCATGAATTTGATGATGCTATAGGTGTGCTGAACTTTAACAGCTGTCCTAATAATGTCAAACATCTTGATCAGAGCCAGTACTTGGCAGCTTTACTGCTGCAATTCTTCACGTTTTCCTACAGTTACTTGTTGAACGTGTTCCTGGGAGGTTAATCACATAACCTCCCACATTCAATTATCCCCAACAAGTACAACAGTCCTTTACCCCTAACCTCAAATGAATTGGGATGAAAAAATTCTAATAATGATCCTAATGTTCCCATGATCTTTCTCCCAGTTTACTCTAAGCAATTTTGAAGAGATTAGTCATTGATTCCTGGGCCCTTCAGGATGACCATGGATAGTTGATTATCCAGTAGGTTGCCACATGCATTGAGCAGATTCCATGGTCTGAAGCTATGAGCCTCCTGCTCAAGGGGAGGTGATGGCCTAGTGGTATTATTGCTGGACTGTTAATCTAGAGACCTGGATAATATTCTGGGGACATGGGTTTGAATCCTGCCACGGCAATGGTGGAATTTGAATTCAATAACATATCTGGAATTCAAGATCTAATGATGACCATAAGTTGATTGTCAGGAAAAACCTAACTGGTTCACTAGTGTCCTTTAGGGAAGGAAACTGCCATCCTTACCTGGTCTGGCCTACATGTGACTCCAGGCCCCCAGCAATGTGGTTGACTCTGAAATGCCCCCTGGGCAATAAATGCTGCCTAGATGTCCTTATCCTGTTTATGAATAAAAGAAAAAAATATGCATTTGGTGAAATACCCCAGAATTTTTGTAACACCCCTATACATATGTTCCACATTCATTAAGGCTACAAGTACATAGATGATTTATACTGCATATAGGTTACTGAATGCAGCCTGAACTCTCTCCTTGTTATACAGTGTGGGCATTATAAAAGAGGAGCTTTTGCCTAGGTTTGGATGATTGCTCTTTAGATGGCCCCATTCAATAGCATTTTCTGTTAGCATCTTGCAGTTTGTTTACCCACTAATTTTAAATCACTAAGTAACATGTGAAACAGATTGTATGCAACCATTTCTGGCAAATAGCAATAAAATAGGAACAAAGGAACAGGAAGAGGCTATTCAGGCCCTTGACACTCTCTGCCATTCAATTAGATCATGGTTTATTTGTATCTTAAACCCACTTAACTGCCTTAGTTCCATTATCTTAAACCCCTTATGGCACATAAATCTACCTGGCTTAGTTTAGGAATTGTCAATTAATTCCCAGCCTCACCAGCTTCTGGGATAGAGTGTTCCAGATTTCCAATTCCATTTGAGTGAAGAAATGTTTCCCAACATCATTTTAATGAGCAGATCATAATTTGAGATAAAGACCTCTTCTTCTACACTCTTCCAATAAAGGAAGTAATTTGCTCTCTATCTATTTTATTAAATCCTTTAATTACCTTAAACACCACGACTGGACTACTGCATACTCAATGGAATGGATACCTTGTCTTTGCGATCTGTTAAATTAACTCTTTTTACCTCAGTGAAATTTTGGTAAAACTACATGGCACCCACAACAGGGTCAATATATCCTTCCTGAGGAGCAGTGTCCAGAACTCAGAAAATTGGCTCTTACAATATCATTTCCTGCACACGGGGGTGAAATTAGCAATTGACTGTTAAAATGCGATTTCATGTCATTTTACGTCTGCTTCAACATCACATGCTGTTGAATACCAGGCAGTGTGTAATACAGGTGGTCAAGTTAATATCTTCAGTTTTATATCCTCATTCATGGCCAATTTAATCCTTATAATGACCAGAGCAATTTTCACCTCTACAGTGTCTAAATCGTTAATGAATGTATCATTGGCAGTTTTTTATATCGATGAATTAATGGAGAGTAATGAGAGCATTTGCTTAGAGATTAAACTGCAAAGTAAATTTAATGGAATCTTAAGAAATCAAATTAAAGTAACTTTCCTGGAGGTAACAGTACATTGCATATGCTCCAGGGCCCATCTATTGTGGAAGGCCTCAAACATAAGTGCGGGGACGCCACATATCCCAAAGCCAGGAACACATGGGTATGGATGTAAACAAGGAAAAGACACATTCACTCAGACCAAACAGCTTCCTTAAGCACTTACTGCCTGGGCCATTAATGGCTATATTATCCACACTGTCTAGTTACAGCTTTTTGGAACAGAGACCTCATTACGTTGAGTCCTAATTTCATTCTTTTGCAGTGAAGCTGTAGAAATCATTGCCTTCCTGTACCCATCATCTGATATTATACTAGTCTTTGAACCTCATGATTGGCATCATCAATCACTGTTCTTCGAAGCATCTGAAGGTCCTCCTATGCTTTCAATCTTGCACCTAACCTGCACTGCAATGGCAAATACTCTAAATAGCTCCTCTGCAGAATCCAATTATCACTAAATGTAAGTGAAGTTTTTTTTTTGCCTTGACCATTCTAACCAAGAACCAATTCCATGTATTGATCACTTGTGTGAAGAGGAATTTTGGACATCAAATCCAAATTTGCCTTTTACTAATTTTATCCTGAGCCCCTTTGTTTTCCTCACAACTTAGCTAGAAATAAATTTCCTAATAGGATTGTATATTTTTTATTAACTTATATACATCAATAAGATTACCTCTTAGATGCCCCCTTCCTTCATAACCCAGCTCTCTACAATTCAGGATTTGTCTTGTAATATTCCCATGCACCAATGCTGGAAGGTGACTCCTGAAACTCAGTGACCAGACCAAACACAATATTTATGTGTGGTCTAATCAGTTTGATTGCAACTTCCTTTAACTTTTACCCATTTAATTCAACATCCTATTTGCTCTGATGAAGTCACCAAGACTTCAAACATTAGCTTGCTCTCTCTCCATGGGTGCTGCCTGGCCTGCTATGATCTCCAACATTACTTGTTTTCACCTTATTTGCTTACCTATTTGCTACTTTGCACTGGTTGGACATGCTGAGCAATTCTATCAAAGCTCCTAGATCTTTTTGAACATCACTCTTAGCCTTTCCAATACTATCCACTCAGTACATGTTCCCCATTTTATTTCTCCTCCTCTCCAGTACATTACACTTATCTGCTTTAAATCTTATCTGTCACTTATAAATTGTATCCTCTCCACTTTGTAATTCATGACCTATCTTTTCCAACCTCGCTTAATTTGGTACAATCTGCAAAGCTAACTAATGTGCATTCGATTTCTGAATACAAATTATCAAGGTAACAACAATTGTATTCAATCCTTTGCAACTCAAATGAATGCGGCAGAGTAGAGAGCACCTTATTCAGCTGTGGAGATCCAGTTGGGAGAATTGTCTGTCTATCCTCATTGCCTGGATTCCTGCCTGAATAAATAGTGAATTGATGCTTGGACAATATATCGTTGTATGGATACCACCTGTGGTGCTATACTTCAACAAGGATTGCTGCCTTCAAAACAGAAAGGGAGAAAATTGGATCAAAGACAAAATCTGCCATTAATTAAAACAGAATAGGTGGAGGTATTGGGCTTCTAGTTGCTCTGATAGCTTATTGAAAAAGCACTCAAGGCACAAATAAGGGTTCTCATCCTCTAGCCTTGGAAATTGGCTGGGGCAGAATCACAATGAACAATGGACAATGTTATACCCTCGTTTTAGTACACACCAGTTTTACATCAATGACTTTGCAATCAGCCTGACTACACAATAGAAGAATTGAAAATGTCTTGCTTCATCAAATGAATTCACTGTAGACTCTTCAATGAGAAAAACCATCAACTTAACTTGAATTGAGGCAGCATTATGATCAGTGTGAGTCTGTTACCTTCAGTTGCCATTTCAGTACGTCCATGGCTAACTGTGAAACGTTCCATAATATGTTATGATAGAACTAGTTTCTGTACAAAGACTGCATATCAATCAGTAAGGAATAAACAACTTATATAAATGGTGTACAAGTCACACTTGTGTCTGAAATCCTCCCTTATTTTAAAATTTATAGGCGTGTAATAAAGACTTTTAAAATTAATTTGTGGGATGCAGGTATGTCTGGTTAGACCAACATTTTATTGTCCAGAGGTGGTTAAGAGTAAACCACACTGCTGTGTGTCTGTAGTCACATATAAGGCAAACCAGGTAAGGACAGCAGATGTCCTTACATACAGGACATTGGTGAACTAGGTGGGTTGTTACATGTTGCATGTTCATCATTAGGCTAGCTTCTAATTGCAGATTTTTATCCAAACCGAAGTTAACCATCTGCCATGTACCCACATACCCAGATAATTAGCCTGGGGTTCTGGATTACTAATCCACTCACATTACTGCTATGCCACCGCCTCCCTATAATGGATTGTGTGCCTAAGAGATAGGAGCAGAAACAGACCATGTGACCTCCAACCTGCTCTAACTCTCAGAATGATCATGGCAGATTTGGCTTCATTTCCAATTTCCTGTTCTCTCCCCATATCCATTGACTGAGAGATCAAATACCTGTTTATCCATCTTTAAAATATCACTAGTATTGGAGCATCCACAGCTCCCTGGGGTAGACAATTTCAAAGATTCGCAATCTTTTGAATGAAGACATTTCAACTTATCTCAGTCCTAAGATTAACCCTTTATCCTGAGGACTGTACCACTGTGTTTTAGATTATCAAGCCAATGGAGATAACCTGCCAGTATCTACTCTTTCAAACAACTTCAGAATCTTTATAGTTCATTGGTATCACACCTCATTCTTCTAAACTTGAGAGAATATCAGCAAAATTTACTCAGTTTTTCACAGTAGACCAACCCTTTCATCTCAGGAAGCAATCTAGTGAACCTTAGCTGTACTACATCCAATGTAAGTATATTCTTCCTTAAATATTGTTACCACAATGGATCAGAACCCCGAAATACTACAGGAATTTTGAACTCTTACTTCCAAAATGTATTTTTAAAAAGTGGATAGAGAGATAAGGTGAATAGTAAGGCTTTTTCCCTGAGAGTGGGTAAGTTCAAAACTAGAGGGCGCATTTTTAAGGTGAGGGGAGAATAGACATGAGGGGCAACTTTTTTTACAGATTGTGGTTTGTGTGTGGAATGAGCTGCCAGAGGAAGTGATGGATGCAGATATGGTTACAACATTTAAAAGACATTTGGATAAGGACATGAATAGGAAAGGTTTGGAAACATACAGGCTAAACACAGGCAAGTGGGACTAGCCTGTTGTGGCAACATGGTCGGTGTGGACTGGTTCTCTGAAGGGTCTGTTTCCATGCTGTATTACTGTATGACTCTACGACTGTATGACAAAATAACAGCAGATGTAAATTCAGAGGCAGGCTGGCAAAAAATTCTGTGTGGGACCGATGGAATCTAGCACCTAAAAGTGTCAAAGAACATTCAAACAGATTGGATTGTGATCTCCTGAAATTACAAAAACAAACAAGTGCTGACAAAGAGATAGTAAGAACTGCAGAAGCTGGAGTCAGAGATAACACAGTGTGGAGCTGAAGGAACACAGCAGGCCAGGCAGCATCAGAGGAGCAGGAAAGTTGACGTTTCGGGTCTGGACCCTTCTTCGGAAATCTCCTGACAAACTCCTGCTCAGCAGGAAGCCACACCCTGTGGATTATATCCAAAACTGTAGAAACACCTTGTGTTTTATATACTTTGAAGAATACACAAAGACATGGGCTAAAAAGCCAGTTTCAGCTTTACTGGAGAGTGCTCCTGAGACTGAATGGTGGCATGTAGTCCAGCCCGGGCTTGAGTGTTCGCAAACTGAACAGTTTGGGCTGTCCCATCTGGAACCATACTAAGTTGGGGAATTTCACTCCTGTTCTGCTCAGAACAATCTGGAGACCAAATGTATACACAGTACTCCAGGTGTGATCTCACCAAAGCCCTGTACAACTGTATGTAAGACTTCTTTATTCCTGTATTCCAACCGCCTTGTAATAGAGGTCAACATGCTATTTGGCTTTCTTATTGCTTGCTGTACCTATATACTAATATTCTGAATTCCATGCATGAGTATACACAATTATCTCTGAACATCAATAATTACAAGTTTCGTACCTGTTACAAAAAGGCTGTTTCAGAGGAATGCCACCTCTAGGTGGCACAAAAAGTGTGCAGGCCCAGAAACTCCACCTGCCATTGCTACGTCACTCCAAGTGACAGATGCAGTTGTCTTCTAGATAGTCTATTGAAGCAACCCACGGAGATTCAGTGAATTGGTGGAGGAGAGTGATCGGGAGTCCTCATTAAAGAATATAAAAAAAACATTTTCCAACACCTTTCGGTTCTGAAGAAAGGTCGTAACAGAGTCAAAGTGTTAACTCTGTTTCTCTTTCAACAGATGCTGCCACATCTGCTGAGTTTCTCCAGCACTCTCTGTGTTTGTGGCCTATACTTACTTTTCTTAATCTTTCTGTTTTAGGACAAGAGTGTTACATTGGCAATTTTCCAACACTCAGGACTTTGCCAAAATCTAAGGATTCTTGGAAGATTATTACTAGGGCCATCCACTATCTCCATAATTACTTCCTTGAATATCCTAGGATGCATTCCATCAGGTCCAGGGGACTTTTAGCCTCAATCATTCTGGCTTAGGGATGTTTGTCAGTAGGATCTAAAGTCACTAGGCTCATTTGTGCACGTGGTCATCTTTGTGTTCATGCCAACTACTCTATTTAAAAAAATATGCTGCTTTTCTAACTAAAGTGAATAATCTCACAGAGCCCACATTATACTCTATCTGCCATTTTTCGCCGACTGATGATTTAACCTTTCCATATCCCTTTTCAGCCTCTCAGTGACATTTTCACATTTTGTATCATCAACAGATTTAGCTACAATACTGTCTATCTTTTTGTTGAAGTCTCTAATATGGATTGTAACTAGCTGAAACCCTGCCATTGATCCTTTTGGTACTCAGTAGTTATGGCCTGCCAAATTGAAAATGACCCACTTATACCCACTCACTACTTCATGTCAGTTAGCCAGTCCTCTATATCTGTGCTATTATTACACCAACACTCATGAACCCTTATCCTTTGTATTCATCTTATGTGTGGTACTTTATCAAATGACTTTTGGAAATTCAGGTATATTACATCCACTGGTTCCCCGAGAGGTACTGTCTCAGTTACTCTCTCAAAAATGCTAATAAATTTGTCAAAAATCATGATCTGATACATCTTTTTACATAGTCCACACAGTGTTTCCAATGAATTTCCAGTTTAGGCAGAGTACGATGGAAGGTAAAGTTCCCATTGCCTTGCCTCATCCATAACTACCAGGTTAGATACAGTACAGACTGAATACAAGCCCCTAATTCCTCACTCCATTATGATTGACAATAACTTGCCTTATATATGTCCTTTAACATTGAAAAATATTCCAAAGCACTCACAGAACCATATCTAAACCTACTTAACACTGAGCCACATAAGAAGATATTAGGACAGACAGACAAAAGCTCAGTCCAAAGGGATGGTAGTGAGGGGAAACTCACAGGAGGAGCGAGAGTTAATGAGGTGGTGAGAAGAAGAGTTGGAATTCCAGAGTTTGGGGCCCAGACAGCACAACCATCGATGGTGGGTCTGAAGGCACAAGGGTCAGAGTGGAGGTGTCCAGAGTTTCTAGATAGTTGCAAAGCTGGCGGAGGTTCTGGAGATAGAGAGGAGTGATGCCATGGAAAATTAACTTAGAGATCAGTGTAAATAATTAAGGGCCTGTTACTTGCTCTCTCCTGTTAGAAGAGGCAGCAGAACGGAATCCTTTATTGTCAGTCCATCAACATATTTTCTTAATAAATCAAACCACGCAGAGACTGGTCTTACTAAAGTATGATCATATTAAGTCAAGTTCTGCAGTTTCAATGTAACATAAACTTTCTGAACCTGACTCCACAAGCCAGTATTACACATTATGTTTAAATAGGCATTTGTCTGAAACATAGCATGCAGGGTGAAAGGTTATCTAAAAATATTAGGGATGCAGAGTGCTGTTGAAGTTAACACTTATTTTTATAAACCTATATCATTTGGACACTTTCAAAGTAATTAACAAAACTTATACCAAAGAATTCTCCTCCTGAAATGCTGAATTTGGGTCTTAAGAGAAATGGCTTGGAATACTCTTAGTGCAGTGATGAGAAGTTTAAAGTTAAATTTTAAAATCCCTTCCACTTTTCAACTTTTATTTGGTTGATTGTTAATAATTATAGGATGTACAGCAGGGGCATATGCATAAACAAATTGTCTATGGTCATAACTTTATTTTTTTAAGGAGATTGATAACTTGCCAAATTTTATATACAGGTATTGTTCCTCAAATCGAGCTAGCCAAAAACCAACAGTATCTAAAAACTGGACATTTCTACAACCTTCCTGCATGAATTTTAGTTTAGTTAGTTTTTGTTTTTAAAATTACCTGGACAATTTGTGCAGGCACTGGTACTGGACTGAGATGGACAAAGTCAAAAATTACGTAACACCAGATTATAGTCTAACAGATTTATTTGAAATCACAAGCTTTCAGAGTGTAACCCCTTCGTCAGGTGAAAAGTGAGGAGAGGCACACAGGCACAGAATTTATAATCAGAAAGATCATACAAATGGTGTGAGTGGAGCGCCAAATAATAAGTCTCTGCAAGTGCTCCCAGTGTTAGACGGTGTGAGTAACGTGTCAACAGCTGAATATCAAGCAAAGGGATGACCTATAATCTGATTAAATGAGGCAGAGAGAATAATTACAAAAAATTAAAAATAAGGTGGTGCTGAGGACAAACCAAATGACTGGAATACCATGATAGGTATGAGTCACATGCTGAGGGTCTAAGCAAAAGAACAAGTAATCCAAAGCTGTACAAACTAATAAAGGTAGAGAGATCATAACAAATTAGCGAGGTGATGGTGAAAAAACAGTAAGGCAGATTTTACAGATACAGAAGTGTAGTGGCGTCACATGCAGAGAGACATGAACCCAAGATCACGGTTGAGGCCGTCTTCGTAAGTACATAACTTGGTTATCAGTTTCTGCTCAGTGATTTTGGGTTGTTGTGTATCTCGAAGGCTGCCTTGGAGGACGTTTACCCGAAGATCAGAGGCTGAATGTCCTTGATCGCTAAGTGTTCCCTGCCTGGGAGGGAACATTCCTGTCTGGCGATTGTTGTGCAGTGTCTATTGATCCGTTGTCATAGCGTCTGCATGGTCTCACCAATATACCATGCCTCGGGGCATCTTTGCCTGCAGCGTATGAGGTAGACAACATTGGTCAAGTCACATGAGTGTCTGCCGTGTATGTGGTGGGTGTGATATAGTATCCATGTTGAAGATCTGACATGTCTTGCAGGGGTTGCCATGGCAGGGTTGTGTGATGTTGTGGTTGGTGTTGCCCTGAAGGCTGGGTAGTTTGCTGTGAACGATGGTCTGTTTATGGTTTCGTGGTTGTTTGAAGGTGAGAAGTGGAGGTGTAGGGATGATCTTGGTGAGATGCTTATTGTCATCGATGACATATTGAAGGCTGTGAAGAACATGGCGTAGTCTCTCCACTCTGGGGAAGTACTGGACGATGAAGGGTACTCTTATCGATCATATCCTGCGATTGTCTCCTGAGGAAGTCGTTGTGGCTTTTCGCTGTGCCATGTCAGAACTGGTGATCAATGAGTCGAGCATCATTTCCTGTTCTTATGAGGGCATCTTTCAGTATCTTTAGGTGTCCATTGCGTTCCTCCTCATCTGAGCAGATCCTGTGTATGCGCAGGACTTGTCCATAGGTGATGGCTTCTTTGACATTTAGGGTGGAAGCTACAGAAGTGCAGCATCATGAGGTTATCCGTGGGCTTGCAGTGGACTGAGGCACCATGTACACGGCAGATACTCATGTGACTCGGCCAATGTTGTCTACCTCATACGCTTCGGGCAAGACCATGCAGACGCTATGATAACAGATGAATGGACACCGTGCAACAACCGCCAGACAGGGATGTTTCTTCACAGTGGGGGAACACTTCAGCAGTCAAAGACATTCAGCCTTTGATCTTCGGGTAAACATCCTCCAATATACACAACAATGCAGAATCACTGAGCAGAAACTGATAGCCAAGTTATGTACTCTGAAGATGGCCTCAACCATGATCTTAGGTTCATGTCTCACTGCATGTGACCCCACTACGCTGTTCTGTATCTGTAAAATCTTCCTTACTGTTCTGTTTTGACGCCATCACCTTGATAACTTGTTATGAACTCTCTACCTTTATTAGTTTGTACAGTTTTGGATTACTCATTACTTTGCTTAGCCCCTCGGCATGTGATTCTTATATTTATCATGTTATTCCAGTCATTTGGTTTGTCTCCAGCACCACCTTATTTTTAATTTTTTGCAATTATTCTCTCTGCCTCGTTTAATCAGATTATAGGTCATCCCTTTGCTTGGTATTCAGCTGTTGATATTTTATTCACACCATCTGACACTCTTGATCACCTGCAGAGTCTTATTATTTGGCCCACCCACACTCCACTCACACCATTTGTATGATCTTTTGATCGCTCTGATTATAAATTCTGTGCCTGTGTGCCTCACTTCACCTGACAAAGGGACAGCGTTACAAAAGCTTGTGATTTCAGAAAAACCTGTTGGACTACAACCTGGTGTTGTGTGACTTCTGCCCTTATCCACCTGAGTCCAACACAGGCACCTCCACATTATGCATTTTCTAGTTAGGTAACTGCCAAACTATGCCAAACTTATTGGAAGTAAAGTGCACTCATACCAACCAATCCTTGACACAGGACAAAGGAAGATTTGTTTTATATATGAACAGGGTTTTGCATTCAGCATCTCACTTAGTTTGTGGCTGTATTCCATTTTCATCAAGAGCAGGATTTTCACATGAATCACTTTTATTTTGTCAACAATGAAACATTTTTCTGTGCTGCAGAGTTTGAACAGTCAATGGGGTAAAGTTGTCACAACCCTACAATAGGTCTGCTCTCTCACTAGAGAGAGATGTCTGGCAATGGTTTAAACTAAGTAGCACCAAATCCCAGGCAAGGAGAGAGGATGAGAAGATGCCTCCCTCATGCTAACCTCAGCTGGTGCAGGAATTGAATCGACACAGTTGGTATCTCTTTGCATTGCAAACCAGCTGTCTAGCAAACTGACCTTCATCCATATATAATGCAGGTAGAGATCTAGATCTTGAAAACCCTCCAGCCTTGAGTAAGAACTCTAGAGGGTGGTGTTGCATAGCTGGTAGAAACTGCTGCTTCTTTTGGCGCTGCAATATTTTCAGCCTCCACTTCTAGTGCCATCTGGAGGATGAACATTTCAACTGATAGCAGGTATCCTGAGCTGATGGAGTGGAATAGATATCTTTCTTGGTTGTTTGTGGTGAAGCTTTTGGAGAGAGGTGCTGCGTCACATGATCATCGTAGGACAACTGTGCATGGGGAAAGCTATTCTGTACAGTTTGGAGTGGGACTGGGAGGTAGAAGGGTCCACTAGCAACAGAACAGTCAGGTGTAGGAGATAGCAAGAACTGCAGATGCTGGAGTCAGAGATAACACAGTGTGGAGCTGGAGGAACACAGCAGGCCAGACAGCATCAGAGGAGCAGGAGAGTTGACGTTTGGGGTTTCCACCCTTCATCAGGTGTAGGATTGAGGAAGAGGAAGGATGGGAGGGAAGAGGGAAATTAATTGGCAAGGTGGTAAAGCAAACGGATTAGAAGTTGGTCATTTTCTGGAGGCGGACAGGTCACCCTTGAAATACACCACCAATTTTAGTCCTTAAACTGTTGTGTTTCTCTCATTCAGATTTATATGGTTTGTGAAGGAATGATTGGATGGTCCCTTAGTATAGAGAATGAAACCAGTAAAATAACTGTTTCTCATGCTATAGGCTTATAAATAAGAAAATGTGAGGCCATGAATATAAAATGTAACTAATAAATTCAATATTAAATTCAGGAGCAACTTCGTTATCCAGACATTGATCAGAATGTGAAATTCATTATCGCGAGTGATTTAAGCAAAAAGCATTGATTCATTTAAGGAAATGTTGAATGCATGAGGGAGACAGAAATGATCGATTATGAAAATTGGGCTAAATGAAGCGGGGTGAGAGGAAGTTCACGAGGGGTATAAAAATCGACACCAAGTAGTTGGACTGATTTGCAACTTCTGTACTGTAAACTATATGAAATTCTATGTAATCAGAATTGATCATGTTGTCTGCATTTTGAGTCTATTGGATTTTTTTTAACGATACTGGTCAACCTTTACCAATCCTAAGGTAAGTGTGGCACTCTTCCCTCTTTGTAGAAAGTCCCCAGAGTTCATTCTTCTTGGCTCACATCACCTCTCTATCCTGCATTCTATTCCAGATTTACTGGAAATCATAGATTGGCTACAGCACAGAACATATGAAATAAGAGTAGGCCATTCAGCCTCTCAAGTTTGTTCCACTGTTTAATTAGATCATGTGTGATCAGATCGTGTTTCAAATTCATACTCTCGTCTACTTCCAAGGACCTTTGACTCCCTTGCTAACAAGAATCTATCTACCACTGCCTTAAAAATATTCAGTGACCTGCCTCCACCACCAACTGGGGCAGAGGTTTCCAAAAGAACGGGATCATTTCGTCTGTCATGTCCATGCTGCATTTTTGGAAGAGCAACTCACCTAGTCCCGAACCTTTGTCTTTTTCCCAGAACCCTGGACTTTTCTTTGTCTTGAGACAATCTTTCACTCTTCTTTTGAAAACTACAGTTGACTCTTCACAATCTCGGGCACTACATTCCAGTTCATAAACACTTGTTGCATTTTCTCATTTTACCTGAAATAGCTGTCACTTCCACCAATGTGTCCAGACACCCTCATAATTTTGAACACACCTTTCCTTTTCCACCTTTCTCTTCTCTAGGGAGAACAGTGTCACGTCTCCAATTTATTGATGTAACTGAAGTCCCTTCTCCCATGTACCCATTCTCATGAATCTTTTCTGCAGCCTCTTTAATGCATTCCCATTTTTTTTCGAAAATGTGATCCCTAGAATTGGATGCAATATTCCAGATGAGGCTGACCAGCATTTTATACAGACCTATCATAACTTGCTTGCTGTTGTATTTTATATTTCTATTTATAAAGTCTAGGATACCATAAGCTTTATTAACTACTTTCTTAACATGCAATGACTTATGCGCATACGCACCCAGGCACCTCTGTTCCTGCACCTTCTTTAGAATCCTTTATTTTAAATTGACTCCCTTCATCTACTTACTAAAATGTATCAATTCACTCAAAGGGAGCAATTGACCTATTCCAAACCTCTGTTAGCTGGAATTACAAGCCAGTCTGGTGAAGAATAATTTTCTGGCAGGGTTTACTCATACATATTTTTGAAATTGTGATTAACTATTGTATTATAAAGAAGAATGTGAACATTGGCCTTCTGTTTGTTAACTGCTTCAGAAACAGTACATTTTTTTCTTTATCTACATAAGTACAGATACCATACTCTCAAATAGCTCATTAGCTGTGAAACATATTGGGATAGCCTGAGAATATGAAAGGTGCTGTGTAAATGCAAATTGTTTTTCCTCAGTGAACCATCCTTTTTGCACAATTTAAATGTTTCTTATTTCTTTGAGAGACTTTGAGTTGAGAATTACTTTGAATCCCATATTGTGAGACATATTTGGAATAATGTGTGAGTCACAAATCTTTTATTCCATCCAGCTACCTAACAGTCCACATTCAGTCTATTCAGATAAATCCCCAATGATTCCAGTGCACTTACCACACTTGTTTGTTGTCCAACTATCTTTGAGGCAAACAGAGTTCTTTATCCATGAGCCAACAGTTCATTGTTTCCTGAATCTTTTCTGATAACGTACTTTGTGAATGTTATTGAATTCTCCATTGACTTCCTGTGGTTTCTACGTTGCTCTGCTTACGAAGCATATTTTGCAATCCCATTGAGAGTCTAATTTTCTCTGAATAAAGCTAAGTTGCCTGCATATAAAAGCCTTAGTGTGAGGAATGGGGTCTTAATCTATGGATGCAGATATCTTCCTTACAATTTCTGTCCATTTGACTTCCTGTTTGTTGTTTAATCTATCAAAGCATTAGAAAACAAACCATAAGGTTTTGGTCAAAGACATACAGAGGCCAATACTGTCCTGGAGAAACTGCCACCCCCTCCCCAAAGTTTTTCTGATGTTTCAAGTTAGGAGATTCATGTTAAGCTATACAAGTTGAAAATGCAGGGTCTCCTCACAAACCACAGGATGGGGGTATATGGCGTTGAGTTTGAATTACTACAGGTTCTCTGTGTTAACTGGTCTCTTGCTTTGTTCCTAGTGAGCAGTTTACAGAAGCATTAAACTAATGAGCTGCATGAAGAACATTGCTTGGATAAGTGTCCGTCAGAAGCTGGGGCTGTGATACATCAAGGAATGTAACATAGCCAGTGTGAGATGTATTGAATGAAAAGCAAAATCAATCATCTTTCACTCTGTTTTGTGATTGAGCTGAATTCTGTAGCATCTCTGATTGACAATAATTGTCTCCCACCTTTGACCAGGCAAAGTTTACATGGCCGTGTAAAGTAGGTGTCAAGTATGACTCTGTGACAACACTGTACCTGTGGTACCTGTCCTCACGAAGTTTAAGACGAAGTTATTTGTATCTTACTCAGTTTAAAACTAAGTTACCTGTGCCTTACAAAGTTTATGAGTTCAGGTCCCATTGCTGCGACCAGATCACCAGCCTGGCAAACCAGATGGTGGAGGGAATGCCACACTGACAGAGGTGCTGTTGTTAAGTGAGATGTTAGACACAGCTGTGTGGCTGGAATGTGAATTATTCCACAACAGTCATAGATCATAGAATCCCTACAGTGTGGAAACAGGCCCTTTGGCCCAACAAGTCCACAGTGACACTGAGAGCATCCCACCCAAATACATCCCCCTATAGCCCACCTAATCTACACATCCTTGAAAACCATGGGCAATTTAGCATGGCCAATCCACCTAGCCTGCACATCTTTGGACTGTGGGAGGAAACAGAAGCACCCGAAGGAAACCCATGCAGACACAGGGAGAATGTGCAAACTCCACACAGTCACCCGAAGGTGGAATTGAACCTGGGTTCCTGGTGCTGTGAGGCAGCAGTGCTAACCACTGAGCCACAATGCCACCGTTTTTCTTTGAAAGACACTTATTTTTCAGTCTTTCAAAGAGGAACAGGAAAGTGCTTGCCACTGAGCAAATTCATTCCTCAACAACAACAATTTTTCTTATTGATTCACAGGGTGAGTGCATCACTGGCTTGGCCAGCATTTAATGCCTGCCCCTAATTGGCCAGTGGGCAGTTAAGAATCAACTACATTGCTGTGGGTCTGGATTCTGGAGTCACATGTAGGCCAGGTGAGGATGGCTGTTTCCTTCCCTAAAGGACATTCTTGAACCAGGGCGTTTTTCCTGACAATCATCAATGGTTTCATAATCATTGTTAGACTGTTAATTCACATCTATTTATTGAATTCAAATTCCACCATCTGCCATGGCAGGATTCAAACCCAGGTCCCCAGAACATTGCCTTGATCTCTGGATTAACAGTCCAGAGATAATGCCACTAAGCCATCATCTCCCCCTTGTTCAGTCAACATCACTATCTGTATAGTATGTAATGCTGTAAATCAGAGACAAAAATCCTCCCCCTTTTCTGATGAAGGGTCTAGGCCCGAAACGTCAGCCTCTCTGCTCCTATGATGCTGCTTGGCCTGCTGTGTTCATCCAGCCCTGCACCTTGTTGTCTTGGATTCTCCAGCATCTGCAGTTCCTACTATCTCTCTCGCTCACCAGGTCTTGTTCCTTTTGCAAGGAGAAGTAGCTACTCCCTATCTACTTTGTCCAGCCCCATCATGAGTTTGAAAACCTCTATCAGATTTCCTCTCAACTTTCTTCTCTCTCCAAAGAGAATAGCCCCAACTCTTCAATCTATCCTCACAACTGAAGTTCCTCATTTGTGGAACTATTCCTGTAAACCACTTCTGCAATCTCTCCAATGTGGTTATGTCCTTCCAACAATGTAGCAAGAGGGGGAGAGGCGACAGAGGGGGAAATTGGGCAAACGTGATGGTACAAAACCATCTCAGCTTTGGATGTTTTTGACAACATTGAATTTAGTCCCTGTTTTAATTTGTTGTCTCTTTCTCCAGTCACAGTACACATGTAGTTAAATAAAACTGCAGTAATGCCTTTAATCCTGCAATAATTTGAATAAAGTGTTACCATTCTTAACAGATAGCTTAAGCTAATAATCCTTTTATCTCCTTAAGTCACTAACACTCCCTCACAAGGTGAATAATGTTGCGACTTTGCTATTACCTCTATGACCATGAGAATAATTATTCTAAAACCTACCTGGTACCATGATTGCTGTCAAATGCTTGGTCAAACAAGCAATGTTATAACAGTATAAACTTTGGGGGTGGGAAATGTTTGTTTCAGACATTTAAAATAATAAAGGGAAGAGACTATGTCCACATTGATATATTGGGCAGAATCTTGTGGAGATGTTGGGGATCTCAGACATTGGCTGGAGGATTGGCATGAGCACTGCACCACATGATCTGGGGAAACTTCCAGTTTCACTCAGGCACTTGACAAGCCAACAGAGCAAATCTTAAACAAAAACAGAAGTTGCTCGAAGCTCAGCATGTCCAGCAGCACCTGTGAAGAAAAAAATCAGACTTAACATTTCGTGTCCAAGACCCTTCCTCAGAATGGTTCTGGGTCACCGGACCTGAAACGTTAACTCTGATCTTTTCTCTTCACAGATGCTACCAGACCTGCTGAGCTTCTCCAGCAACTTCTGTTTTTGTTCCTGTTTTACAGCATCCGCAGTTCTTTCGGGTTTTAACAAGGCAGATCTTCCCTGGGATCCAGGGACCCACCCACACAGAGCTTCTGGCCAATCAGAGATCAGCTGTGCCAATGGATGCTGCTGCTGGAATACACTACCTGAGGACTCAGATTGTTGTTAGCTCCCAGACCACAGGGTTGGGTGTGGGTGGTGGGGGTGTGATGGTGAGATCATAGAATCCCTACAGTGTGGAAGTACATGGGCACATGAAGTCCACACTGACCCTCCAAAGAGCATCCCACCCAAATCCACCCCCCCGTCACCCTTCCCTATCCGTAACCCAACTAGCCTGCACATCCCTGGACACTGTGGACAATTTAGCATGGCCAATGGAGATGGAGGAAGTGTTTGTCTCTCTGCATCCTCTCCTCGCACCCTGGTGCCAGATCCTATTATCAGGCACCAAGTGCCTTTAAATAAAGGACCTGCATAGTTTAGCTTATTGTACCTCTAGTGTGCCACTGGGTGGTGGGACAGAGTCCTTACGTGGGCATTAACTGTGGTGATAGATGGTGATCAGGAAGGCTACCCATGGCCGTTCCCATAATTGGGGTATAAGCAAGAAGGTTGCATGTCATCCATGTGCCAATCCCATCACCCCAACCTGGTTAAATGTACCTCCCGTCCTCCCTCCCCAACCCCACTATAATGCACACTATGGGGCAGAGAGCAATATTCTGGTCATTTTTTCAGTTTTATGGGTTAGGGGAGAAAGGGAATGGGTAGGAGTGGGAGGCAGTGGTAGTTTAGTCATATGTTTTTTTTTTATTCATTCATTCATTTACAGCCTGAGGGCATCACTGATTAGGCCAACATTTATTGCCCATCCAAGAGGGCAGTTAAGAGTCAACCACATTGCTGTGGGTCTGGAGTCACATGCAGTCCAGACTGGGTAAGGATGGCAGTTTCATTCCCCAAAGGACATTAGTGAACCAAGTGGGTTTTCCTGACAATTGACAATGTATTCATGGTCATCATTGCAGATGTTTAGGTTCAGGTTTTAGATTCCAGATTTTTATTGAATTCAAATTTCACCATCTGTCATGATGGGATTCAAACCCAGGTCCCTAGAGCATTACCTGCGTCTCTCGATTAGCAGGTCCAGTGATAATACCACTAGACTGTCACCTCCCATGGAAGGTTATAAGATTTAAAAGCTTGAACAGGGTTAGATATCAGAAACAAAAATAGAAATTGCTGGAAAAGCTGGGCAGGTCTGGCAACATCTGTGGAGAGAAATCAGAGTTAACATTTCGGGTCAAGTAACCGTTCTTTAGAACCAGATATCAGATACCAGATATCATATTTAGATATCAGAAAGCTTTTCTTTTTGATCATAGGTCTGCAGAGTTTGAGGCCAGTGAACTTGGGGTGTTCTTATCAGCTCCATACCTTCAAAGGACTTGTTCCTCCTGGGCTTGAGACTACTGCATACAGGGATGAGGTGAGATGTGGAGCAATCTGATTCATAGTCAGTGTGGTATCCCAGATAAGTTCTAATTACATTAGAAGAGAAATTCTGTAGATGTTTTCCTCTTAAATTGAGCTTCACAGAATCATAAAAACCTGTGAACTGAACCAGCCATTCAGCCATACCTTAATCATTTTGTTGCCTTTAATTGAAAGTATCCTTTTGGATCCTGAACAGACCCAGCTTCTCCCTTGGCTAGCCACTTGCATTTTCTATGTGAGGACAATGTTTCAGAATTTATGCCAGTAACTAGGGGTTACAATTTTAGGATTGTCAGCAAGGGAGTTAAGAGTGAAATGAGGAGAAATTTCTTTACTCAAAGTTGTTAGGATTTGGAATGCACTGACTGGGAGAGTGGTGGAGGCAGATTCCATAAGAAGTTTCAAAAGAGACCTGCATGAATATTTGAAAGTGATGAATTTAGAAAGCTATGGAGATAGGGCTGGAGAATGGAACTAGCTCTTTTGGGAGCCAGCACAGACACAAATGGCCTCCTTCTGTACTGTAAAATTCTATGATTCTATGATTCAACTAAACATGTCATGGCTCAGTTACTTACACGTTTGCTTCTGAATCATATGAATCATCAGGCTTTGTCCCAGGAAAGCAGGAACCTACAGAGAGTCATGAACATATCCCAGTCCACCACGCAAACTAGCCTTCCATCCACTGACTATATCTATACTTTCTGCTGCCTTGGGAAAGCAACAAACATAATCAAAGATCCCTCCCACCCTGTTTATACTCTCTTCTACCCTCTTCCGTCAGGCAGAAGATATAAAAGTTTGTATACATGTATGAATAGATTCAAGAACAGCTTCTTCCCTGCTATTATTGGACTTCTGAATGCACCTTTCAAATTTTAAATTTAATGTTGATATCGCTCTTCATGCACCTTCTCTGCAGTCGTAACATCGTATTCTTCGCTCTGTTTCTATTGCCCTAATGCACTTTGTAAGGTATGAACTGCCCGTACTGCACACAAAACAAAACTTTTCACTGTGACTAGGTGTATGTGACAATAATAAATCAAATCAAAAAAGTGCAAGGCTGACCTTTCAGTGGAGTGACGAGAAAGTCCTGCTTTATTGGTGATGCCATTTCTCAGATGATGTGTTAAACTGAGGTTAAACTGTGTTAAACCATCTGCCTCAAATGGATGTACAGCATATCCAAACAGGTCATTAACTCAGTGCTGTTTGTGGGAATTCCTACATGAGTGACCACACTTTCAGAGAAATTCATTTGCTTTAAGGCACTTTGAGTTATCATGGTGATCATGTAAAGAAACACATTAGAATTATAAATCTTCCTTTTACTCTCATGATCCCTCTTTGCTTCCCACTTTAACCTCCTGTACATTCACTAATCTTCCTAGCTACTAACTGAATCTTGCTTCTGACGTTTGTTATAAGCTTCCTTTATCGGTTTTTGTTTCTCTCGGTCAGGAGATTATGTGACTGCTGGTTGGTTAGTTGTGTTGGGAAACTCATTGGTCAAAACATCCTGAGTGTGCAAGAAGGTTTGATGCAGCAAGCTTTTTCCTAACCAACTTCAATACATTCATAACCTCACTCAGTTTCTGCAAATGTTGATACTATTTCCCCTACATACAAGCAGGGAGCTGACTGTAATCTTGGCAGTAATGGGTCAGGAACTTGTTATTTACTGTATCCAAATTCTAACTCCATTGAGTCATGGAGTTATAGAGATGTACGGCACGGAAACAGACCCTTCGGTCCAACCCACCCATGCTGACCAGATATCCTAAATTAATCTAGCCCCATTTGCCAGCATTTGACCCATATCCCTCTAAACCCTTCCTATTCATATACCCATCCAGATGCCTTTTAAATATTGTAACTGTACCAGCCTCCACCACTTCCTTTGGCAGCTCCTTCCATACACATACCACCCTCTGCGTGAAAAATTTGCCCCTTAGTTCTCTTTTATATCTTTCCCTTCTAACCTTAAATCTAGGCCTTCTAGTTTTGGATTCCCCCACCCTGGTGAAAAAAAAACCTTGTCTATTTACCCCATCCATGCCCCTCATGATTTTATAAACCTCCGTAAGATCACCGCTCGGCCTCCAATGCTCCAGGGAAAATAGCCCCAGCCTATTCAGTCTTTCCCTATAGCTCAAATCCTCCAACCCTGGCAACATCCTCGTGTATATTTTCTGAACCCTTTCTAGTTTCACAACATCCTTCCGAAAGGAAGGAGACTAGAATGGGATGCAACACTCCAAAAGTGGCCTAACCAATGTCCTGTACAGCCACAACATGACCTCCCTACTCCTGTACTCAATGCACTGACAAATAAAGGCAAGCGTACCAAAAACATCCTTCACGATCCTATCTACCTGCAACTCCACTTTCAATGAACTATGAACCTGCACTCCAAGGTCTCTTTGTTCGACAACACTCCCCAAGACCTTACCATTAAGTGTATAAGTTCTGCCCTGATTTTCCTTTCCAAAATGCAGCAAATCACATTTATCTAAATTAAACTCCATCAGCCACTCCTCAGGCCATTACCCCATCTCATCGTATTCCTGTCCACTATGCCTCCAATTTTAGTGTCATCTGTAAACTTACTAACCATACATACTATATTCACATCCAAATCATTTATGTAAGTGACTAAAAGCAGTGGACCCAGCACCAATCCTTGTGGCACACCACTGGTCACAGGCCTCCAGTCTGAAAAGTAACCCTCCACCACCACCCTCTGTCTTCTACCTTCAAGCCAGTTTGGTATCCAAATACATAGTTCTCCATCTATGCCATGTGATCTAAACTTGCTAACCAGTCTACCATGAGGAACATTGTCGAATGCCTTACTGAAGTCCATGTAGATTGCATCCCCTACTCTGTCCTCATCAATCCTCCTCGTTATTTCTTCAAAAAACTCAATCAAGTTACTGAGACATGATTTCCCACACACAAAGCCATGTTGACTATCCCTAATCAGTCTTTGCCTTTCCAAACACGTAAATTCTGGGCCTCAGGATTCCCTCCAACAACGCCCACCGGCAATGTCACTTGTTCACTGGTCTATAGTTCCCTGGCTTTTCTTTACCATCTTTCTTAGTGGCACAACGTTAGCCAATCTCCAGTCTTCCAGTTCATCTGTGGCTATCAATGATGCAAATATCTCAGCAAGGGGCTCAGCAATCACTTCTTTAGCTTCCCACAGAGTTCTAGGGTACACCTAATCAGGTCCCAGGGATTTATCCACTTTTATGCGTTTTAAGATGTTCAGTACCTCTCCTCTATAATATGGATATTTTTCAAGATGTCACTATTTATTTCCCCAAATCCTCTATCGTCCATATCCTTCTCTACAGTAAACACTGATGCAAAATATTCATTTAGTATCTCCCCCATCCCCTGCAGTTCCACACATAGGTGGCCTTACTGATCTTTAAGGGCCCAATTCTCTCCATAGTTACCCTTTTGACCTTAATGTATTTGTAGAATCCCTTTGAATTCTCCTTAACACTATTTGCCAAAGGACTGTCCTTGCAAATCAGAAGTATTGTACTGTGCTACTTTTTACATGTTGTGAGAGCTCAATAATCTCAACCCTATATCATGGTGGCTCACCGCTCCAATCTAATCCCTCCAACGTGATAAACATTGCAATTATTGCTATTGGTCAATGGCAGCCGCATCTTCAATTACTTAACCCTAAGGTCTGGAATCCCATCCCCGAACTATCCAACTCTGTACCTGTCACTTCTCCTTTGAATCACCTCTTAATCCTTACCTCTTTGACTATGGATTTGATCACCTGTCTCACCTTAGTTACCTTGTAAATATACCTTGTTATTAAACAACTTCCTATTATGCTGCCACATTCTAATACTATGTGCCTTAATGGTATCAATACACTTCCTTTAAGGCACAGCTATTAATTTTGATCTGTTGGGCTATCTGCTTAGGTTTGGAACTGTTAGGCAGTTATTCTTATGATTTGGTTCCCTATTTTTTAATCAAACTTCCCCCCTACTTGCTAATGCAATTACTCAGTGAATTACACAGAATTTCATTGTAGCCTTCGTTGTAATTAACATTCGATGATGTTACTATCACCCAATCCCCAGAACCAACATCCTGGGGGTTACAATTGACCAAAAATTGAACTGGATCAGCCATATAAATAATTTGGTTCCAAGAGCAGGTCAGAGGCTAGGAATTCTGCTCCAAGCAACTCACTTCTTGGCTCCACAAAGCCTGTCCAACATCCAGAAATTATGTAATACTCTCCACTTTCTTGGATAAGTGCAGCTCCAAGAACACTCAAGAAATTTGACACCATCCAGGACAAAACAGCCCTCTTGATTGGCCCCACATCCACAAGCATCCACTCCTCTACTACAAATGCTCAGTAACAGCAGTGTGTATCCAGAAGTAGAAGTTCACCAAAGATCCTTAGATAGCACGTTCCAAACCCACATCCATCTGGAAGGTCAAGGGCAGCAGAGTTTTTTTTAAATTCATTCATTGGTTCACAGGATTGGGGAGCCACTGGCTAAGCTCGATACCATCCAGGATAGAGCGGCTTGTTTGATCAGCACCACATTCACCACCTTCAACATTCACTCCCTTCACCATCAACGTTCAGTGGCAGCAGTGTGTACCATCTATGTGATGCACTGCAGCAAGTTATCAAGGCCCCTTCAAAGCACCTTTCAAACCCATGACCTCTATCATCTAGAAGGCCAAAGGCAGCAGATACGTGGGTAAACCGCCAGCTGTAAGTTCCCCTCCAAGCAACACACCGCCCTAAATTGGAATGATTTAACCTTACCATTGTGACACTAAGTCAATATCCTTAAATGTCCCCTTCTTAACAGCACTGTATTTCTTTAAGAATTTATTTCATACGAATTTATGGAATTATTTAGAGGTTTTCATGGTCTCAGGAATTTCCAAAGAGATTTACAGCACCAGAATTATTTGTGTAATCCCTCCAAAAAACGATTAAATTAACACCAAGCAAAGTGTCATTTGATTGAGTTAATAAGCTTGTTGATTCCATATTGAGCATGATGAAAGGAAGTCAGCACAATGAGTTCAACTTTTGTCCATAGACAGTCAAGAAAATAAAGAATATATGGATGATAACAGCTTATCTTAGCAGGCCATTGCATAAACTTAAAATCTGTATACTTCCTCAAAGTGGCAACAGTTCCTCACTTGTGGCTTTTCTGTTGTCTTTTCTCTTACTTCAATGAAACTTCTGATTTCTGTGTTGATTTCTCATAAGCCTCGGTCCTTGGCTCATAAGATCAAATGCGTCAGTCAAAATCAAGGTGCTAGATGTCCTTCTTAAATGGTCAGACATTGGGAACATGATGAGACCATTCAGTCCCTCAAATGCGTTCCTCCATTCAATTAGATCATTGGCGATATCTATCTTAAACCGTCTACCCATGTCCCTGTCTTCCTTATCTCTCAACAATCTGTCAATCTCAATTTGTAATTCAGAGAAAATAGACACGGTCTACATTCAAGTCAACCTGTACTCCTCAATCTAATCATGTTTAATGTTCAAGGGAGTACATGCCTATTATTTGCATGGGCTTGTTTGGAAAATTAATTACTTTTTTACATGCGTCTACCCAAAAAACTTATTAAAAGTGGAGCATAAAAATTGCCATGGACTGGTTGGACCAAATAGACTGTTTCTATTGCCTTTACTTAATGTTTTAAAATTTCTGAGGGATTTTGGTGTCACTGGAAAGGCCTGCATTTGTTGCCTGTTCCTAGTTGCCCTTGAACTAAGCGTATTGCTAGTCGTTTCAAAGAGAAGTTAAAAGTCAACCACATTGCTGTGGGTCTGCAATCACATATGGGCCAGACTGGGCAAGGAGAGCAGATTTCCTTCCTCATCAGGTTTATCAACAATCGATGCAAAACATCATGGTCATTGTTATCGGAATGAGCTTTCAATTCAACATTTATTCATTGAATTCAAATTCCATTCGTTGCTGCAGTGAGATTTGAACCAACTGGTACAGGCACAATAGATGGATGAATAGTGTCATTCTATGAAAACTGGGATCGTCTATAAGATAAGCTGAGATAAACTAAGTAAAAATGCATAAAAAAGAGGCAAAACTTTCAGAATCATTTTGTTGTACCGTCGTGTTTGTCCAAAAATGTCTCTCATAGAATCATAGGATCCCAAGGTGTGGAAGCAGACTATTCGGCCCATTGAGTCTACTCCAACCCTCTGAAAATCAACACACCGAGACCTATTCCATCCCCAACCTTATTTCCTGTAATCCCATGACTAATCCACTGAACCTACACGTTCCTGGACACTATGGGCAATTTAGCATGGCCAATCCACCAACCTGCACATCTTTGGACTGTGGGAGGAAACCGGAGCACCTGGAGGAAACCCACACAGACACGGGGAGAATGTGCAAACTCCACACAGACAGTCGCCTGAGGGAGGAATTGAACCTGGGACCCTGTGAGGCAGCAGTGCTAACCACTGAGCCATTGTGCCACCCATATTTTAATTTAAATGCTGATTTTTGACAATTTGTATACTGTAAAGGAGCAAGAATAGGGGAAGTTCCTGATCTGATCGCGACTATTTGCTATTTTCCTTGGTAGAAAATAATAACAGCGAATGTTCCTTCTGAAAGGTTGCTAGGCAACATTAAGGGTGTAGGACATCTACACATTTCTGAATCACTGAGCAAATCATTTGCACACGCATTATCCACCTCCTGTAACCACTCCACAACTAGTTGATTATATAGTTGCTTCACGCTACCGTCCATTTAATAGTCTCGTTGTCCTGTTGCATTTTGAGTGCTCCATTTATGCAGTGAACTGGACAAATATGTATTCTAACTTGCATTGATTCACGTTTACCAGACTATAAAGAATGTGTATTTGTATCACACCATTCACGTACTCAAACTGTCTCAAATCACTTTCATGTTTAACAAAACCTATTTGAAATGTATTCACTGTGAATGAGTTGTCTAAATTTACCACTTCAAAGGGCAGAATTTTATAGTAGTGTGTGGTCAATGATGAGATTTGTGGCAGAATTGTGTGAGAAATCTGATGAGGCCTATTTTACCTCTCCCAATGAGACACTTCATCTCTGGAATCTTGTGGTCAATCGGGTTTTCCAATTATTTGTCTCATTTATGATGTGAGACTTTGTAGTGGAAAATTTAGATGCAATATTTCCTGAAATAAAACAGTAAACACACGTGAATAGTATTTTATTAAATATAAAAGTGCTTTGAGGCATCTTGAACAGTGCAACATAAATACACATTCTTTCCTTCTTTAGCAAATTGTGGATTTGTAAATTTGTGCGTGTGTATGTGTATGTGTTTGTGTCTGTGTCTGTGTGTGTGTGTGTCTGTGTCTGTGTGTGTGCCTGTGTCTAAATGTGTATGTGTGTATGTCTGTGTGTGAGTGTGTATGTGCATGGGTGTGTGTGTGTGTCTGTAGGTATGTGTGTATGTGTGTGTTTCTGTGTGTGTGTATGCGTGTATGTGTGTGTGTGTACGTGTGTATGTATGTGTGTGCATGTATATGTGTGTGTGTACATGTATGTGTGAGTGTGTATGTATGTCTATGTGTGTATATGTGTGTGTACATGTATGTGCGAGTGTGTATGTATGTCTATGTGTGTGTATGTCTGTATGTATGTGTCGATGTGTGTGTGTGTATATGAATGTGTGTGTGTGTGCATGTGTGTATGTGTGTGTATTTGTGTGTGATTGGAATCGGTGTGTGTGTTTGATTGGAATCGTTATGTGTGTGTGTGTGTGTGTGTGTGTATGTGTGTTTGTGTGTACGTGTGTGTGTGTGAGTGTATATGTGTATGTGTGTGTGTGTGTCTGTGTGTGTGTGATTGGAATCGATGTGTGTGTGTGTATGTGTGTTTGTGTGTACGTGTGTGTGTGTGAGTGTATATGTGTATGTGTGTGTGTGTCTATATGTGTGTATGTGTCTATGTGTGTGTGTATGTGCGTGTGTGTGTGTGTATGTGTGTGTGTGCGTATGTGTGCGTGTTTGAGTATGTGTGTGTGTACGTGTATATGTATGTGTGTGCGTGTGTATATGTGTGTGTACATGTACATGTGAGTGTGTATGTCTGTCTATGTGTGTGTATGTCTGTATGTATGTGTCTGTGTGTGTATGTGTATGAATGTGTGTGTGTGTGCGTGTGTGTATGTGTGTGTATTTGTGCATGTGTGTGTGCATGTGTGTATGTATGATCTGTGTTATGTCTATGTGTGTGTGTGTATGATGTGTATGTGTGTGTGCATGTGTGTACGTATGATCTGTGTTATGTCTATGTGTGTGTGTGTATGATGTGCATGTGTATGTGTGAATGTGTATCTGTATGTGTGTGTGTGTGAATGTGTCTGTGTGTATGTGTGTGTTTATATTTGTCTGTGTGTATGTATATGTGTGTTTGTGTGTATGTATGGTGTATGTGTGCATATGTGTGTGCGTGTGTGTGTCTGTGTGTTTGTATGGATGATGTCTTTGTGTGTGTGTATGTATGGTGTGTGTGTGTGTTTATGTGAGTGTGTGTGGATATGTGTGTGTATGTGTATAAATGTATGTGTGTGTGTCTGTGTATGTGTGTGTATGTGTGTGCTTGTGTGTGTGTATGTGTATA
>NC_063363.1:29788770-29799858 GCF_021869965.1 Rhincodon typus | reverse complement strand
GTGTGTGTATGTGTATATGTGTGTGTTCATGTTTGTGCATGTGTGTGAATGTGTGTATATATGTGTGTGTGTGTCTGCATCTGTTTGTGTGTGTGTGTTTATGTTTTATGTTTGAGTGTATGTGTTTGTATGTCTGTATGTATGTGTATATGTATGAATGTGTGTGTGTGTATATGTGTGTGTATTTGTGCATGTGTGTGTGTTCATGTGTGTATGTATGATCTGTGTTGTGTCTATGTGTGTGTGTGTATGATGTGCATGTGTATGTGTGTATGTGTGCATATGTGTGTGTGTGCGCGCCTGTGTGTATGTGTGTCTGTGTGTGTATGTGTGTGTGTGTTCATGTGTGTGTGTGATGTGTTTATGTGTGTGTCTGTGTGTGTATGTGCGTGTTTGTGTCTGTGTGTGTGTATGTGTGTGTGTTTGTGTCTGTGTGTGTGTGTGTGTGTGTGTGTGTCTCCTTGACCTGGCACAACCTGTGCATCTTCTCTCCCACCTATCTGCTCCTCCCACCTCACTGACCAATCCCCACCACTCCCTGCCTGCACTTACCTATCACCATCCCTCCTACCTTCCTCAGCCCCACTCCTCCTCTCTGTATTTATATCTGAGCTCCCTTCCCCTTCCCCATTTCTGAAGAAGGATCCTGAACTGAAACGTCAGCTTTCCTGCTCCTCTGATGCTGCCTGGCCTGCTGCATTCCTCCAGCTCCATACCGTGTTATCTCTGACTCCAGCATCGGCAGTTCTTACTATCTACAAGGATGTTGCCAGGGTTGGAGCGTTTGAGCTATAGGAAGAGGCTGAATAGACTGGGGATATTTTCCCTGGAGCATTGGAGGCTGAGGGGTGACCTTACAGAGGTTTATAAAATCATGAAGGGCATGGATAGCCTGAATAGCCCAGGTCTTTTCCCCAGGGTGGAAGAGTCCACAAGAGGCATATGTTTAAGGTGAGAGGGGAAAGATTTACAGGGACATAAGGGGCAATGTTTTCACACAGAGGGTGGTGCGTGGAATGAGCTGCCAGAGGAAGTGGTGGAGACTGGTACAATTACAACATTTAAAAGGCATCTGGATGGGTATATGAATAGGAAGGGTTTAGAGGGATAGGGGCCAAATTCTGGCAAGTGGGACTAGATTAATTTAGGATACCTCATCGGCATGGATGAGTTGGTCTGTTTCCATGCAGTACATCTCTATGAGTCTATGACTCCAAATAATTGTAAGCAGTTGTCATCTATCCTTTTTCAATGCTATGTCCATTTCATCTAATCATTTACAAAGTTTGGTCTCAAGACCAAGACATTTGCCACTGGTAGTCAATACCTGCATCCAAAGGCATGGCATATCACCAAGTCAGCTGATTTCACTCCCTCTGGGGGCAAAACAGAAACCTTCAACTTCAATTTCACTGAATTATTTTGTTCAATCAAAAACAGAGACGGCTTAATCACTACTGAGTTCCTGGGTTAGAAACAATATAACAGTTATCTGTGACTCTAGTGTTCCCATATATCAAGAGGGTTCAGATGTTGTTTATTCAAAAAGGTAAAGAATTGGTCACTATATACTGTACAAATTGATTTAGGAGGATAGGACTGACGATTATGTAGTTCTTCTTTATTGAGCACCGTAAGGGTTCTTGTGAAATGACACGCTGTTACTACTTTGTTTCTACTCATTAGGTCGGTAATTAAAGGACTGTATGTGACTGTATTGTGCTCCATTGCACATTCTGTTTTACAGTAGATAATGTTTTATGTCTATTTCTAAATAGAAATCTCCTGATCGCTAATCTCAATAGGTTAATTTATCAGCTGACTAATTAACAACTACAGCAGCCTACTTAAAGGAAAAATAAGTTAATGTTTACAGCTGTTAGAAATTTAAAATCATTATGCTAATTTACTTTACTGAGTTGCATGAATCATGCCACATTTTGTTTTAATATCTGCTCTTGCAGGCCCTGGGGAAGATTTTGGCCTTTCTAGTTTGTCCGACATCCAAGTATAATTTGTTTCACAAATGCTGCTCTGTCAACTGTAACAAGGGAAAGGATTTACAGTGACAATCGAAAGAGAAAGCAATTAGTCATTTCATTTTTGTACATACAGTAGACCTGAACTCAAGATGAATTGATCTGAAACTTTCCAAACTACTGTTCCACAGATGTAAACAACAAGATGGAAGAAGAATGTGCCTCTTGGGTCTTGTGCACCATTCAATAGCTGAGTGTTAACCATTGAACCCTTTGGCCATTTGTGTAAAATACTTTCCAACTTCACCTCCAAGTGACCTAGCTCTAATTTTATCCTTACATCCGCCTGATTCTGGACTCCTCCAGAGGAAAGAATTTCTCTCCATTTACCTTATCAAGTCCTTTAATCATATTAAATACCTTGGTCAGATAATCTCTTAACCTTCTGTTTCCCAGGGAATCAAGGCTATTCCATGAACCCTGTGCTCATAATTTAGCCTTTTAATGACTGGCATCTTTTTTATCAATCTTCATTGTTCCACGGCTAATAATCTTTCATAAGTTATGTTGCCTGAACTGAACATAGTCCTCCAGTTGGGATCAAACCAGGGCTTGTTGCAATTGTGGCATATCTTCCACCCCTTTATTTAAAAGCCCCTTCAAAATAAAGGCTCTTGTGATCTTCACATATGGACACTTAAATGTCTGTGCTTCTAGTTATTCACTATTTAGAAAATACTCTGATTTATTATCCTTATGTATAAAATAGATAAGCTCACGCTTATCCACATGGAACTCAATCTGTCAGTGTTGTCCACTAACTTAATGTTCCAAAATCCTTATGCGGCTTTTTGCTCTCCTGAAAGAGGAGGAAGTTAAAGGAAGTGAAAGAGCATGGTGAGAGAGTAAGTGGGGATTGAACAAAGAGAATGATGGAGCTAACAGGTTGCTGAGTGCTCATTGAGTTTTGCGGAATTTGGAGCGTTATGTACAGTCCTGAAACATGGGTTCTGTTAAGGTCAGTGGAGATGCTCCTGAATATTTGTGCTGCCATGTTTTGAGCGCTGCTGTTGTGTAAGATCATGGTTCTGAGAGGGTTAATGCTGAAGACTGCATTCAGCTTCACCCATTCTGATGATATGGTCAGGATTTGGTTGCAGAAAGGCAAATGCTGGTATATCTTGAACAGACCTGTTATCCGAGGTCTCCAAATATCCTCACTGACAATGTCTATCTTACAAATATAATTTGTATCTAATTGTAACCATGCAGTAAACCACATCTTGTTTAAAGCATTTCAACAGCCCATTGATTGTTAATCCTCTGCCACTTTAGACCAAAAAGGTCCTGTAAACCCAGTCAGAAAATGAAAATGATGTCAGATAAGTACTGAGCCACATCTTGGCAGTGGTTGGTATTGCACACTCATACAACAGTGTTTCTTGAAAACACGATAAGAACTGTGGGCTATAGAGAGCATATCTATGCACATCATAACAGACCCCTGTGACTGTGCTCACAGTAGGGTCTAGCCAGTGATGCCCACTTCCTGTGAATGCATTTTAAAAATAGCTGGAGAATGTGCAGTAACATGCGTACTGCAGAGTACAGTGTACAAGGTATTACGGTGCTGCTGAAGAATAGCTTTGTGTTCTGACTGTGTGCTTCAAGGTCATGTTAGAATTAGAAGCTGAAAGAATAAGAGAAAATGCTGCAAACGCTTGACAATTCAGGTATTATCTGTGGTGTGAGGAAGGGAGGGCTAACATGTCAGGTCAGTGATTCTTTGTGTGAATGCGAAATCAGACATAAATCCTAGCAAATCTCACAAAATGATCATGATTGACAGCTCAGCCTCTTTCATCAGCAAACCCACCAATTAGTCTTTAAAACATTACATTGAGTAGGTTTTTCTAACTGTACGTATCATGACTGAATTAAAGGAAGCCATGTGAAGTTGAAGATATTTAGCTTTAGTTACAGTGCTTTATAAAACACTCAGAGATAGTAAGAACTGCGGATGCTGGAGTCAGAGATAACACAGTGTAGAGCTGGAGGAACACAGCAGACCAGTCAGCATCAGAGGAGCAGGAAAGTTGCATTTCGGGTCGGGACCCTTCTTCAGAAATGGGGAAGGGGGAAAAGCAGCTCTGAAATAAATAGAGAGGAGGGGTGGGGCTGGGGAAGGTAGGTGGGATGGTGATAGCTGAGTGCAGGTAGGGAGTGGTGGGGATTGGTCAGTGAGGTGGGAGGAGCGGATAGGGGGTGGGAAAGCAGATGGACAGGTTGTGTCAGGTCAAGGAGGCAGGGATGAGAGGGAGGGTTGGTCATGGGATGAGGCCGGGTGTGGGGAGATTTTGAAACTGGTAAAGTCCACATTGAGACCATCGGGCTGTAGGCTCCCAAGGCAGAATATGAGGTGCTGCTCCTCCAGTTTCCAGGTGGCATCATTGTGGAGGAGCCCCAGGATGGACATGTTGCCCAGGGAGTGGGAGGGGGAGTTGAAGTGGTTTGTGACTGCAAGATGTTGTCGTTTGTTGCGAACAGAGCACAGATACTGTTCAAAGCGGGGGCACCAAACAAACCTTCCACATCAGATGGAGGTTAAGCCCAATGGCCTAAATGTGGATTTTACCAGTTTCAAAATCTCCTCATCCCATGACCAACCCTCTCTCTCATCCCCGCCTCCTTGCCCTTACACAACCTGTTCATCTTCTCTCCCACCTATCCACTCCTCCCACCTCACTAACCAATCCCCATCACTCCCTACCTGCACTCATCTATCATCATCCCACCTACCTTCCCCAGCCCCACCCCTCCTCTCTTTATTTATTTCTGAGCTCCCTTCCCCCTCCCCCATTTCTGAAGAAGGGTCCCAACCCGAAACGTCAACTTTCCTGCTCCTGTGATGCTGCCTGGCCTGCTGTGTTCCTCTAGCTCCACGCTTTATAAAACACTTTTTTAAATTTCAAAAATATACTTTATTCATAATAAAATCTTTTTATATATATCCTATATGTACATACACATAGTCACAAACGCAATTTGGTTCTGTACAGTAGCATACGAAGAAAACAAAGAAACATTGGAGTTTGACTCCAACTAACAAACCAAAGGCATTTCTTAATTATGCAAAACTATATTTACATGCATTTGAGGCACTGGTAACATCCATTAACTGAGCGGTCACCATTTAACTTTGGTTGAAAAACCTTGGACAGTGGTCTTTCTTGGTTGCAGCTGCCCCAAGCTTTAGTGTGTCCCACAGCATGTAGTCCTGGACCTTGGAATATGCCAGTCTGCAACACTCAGTCGGGGTCAACTCCTTGCCCTGGAAGACCAACAAGTTTTGGGCAGACCAAAGAGCGTCTCTCACCGAGTTGATCGTCCTGCGAGTATGGTCGATGTTTGTCTCTGTGTGTATCCCAGGGAAGAGACCGTAGAGCACAGGGTCCTGCATCACGGAGCTCCTCGGAACAAACCTCAACACAAACCATAGCATCCCTCCCCAGACTTCCTTTGCAAAGGCACATTCCAGAAGGTGATGTGTGACAGTCTCTACACCCCCTGCAACTGCTTCGAGGACAGCGTGCGGTGTGCAGAGCGACCGGGTATACAAGAAGGATCTCACAAATAGCATCCTCTCATCATCAGCCCAGTGATGTCTTGATACCTGTTGGAAAATTCTGGTGATGAGGCATTCTGCCAAATGACTTTGACTGTCTGCTCAGGGAACAACTTGACAGGATCCAGCCTCTCCTTTTCCCACAGGGTCTCAAGGACACTGCGTGATGATCACTTCCTGATGGAATTGTGGTCAAAAGTGTTTTTGTTTGCAAATTTCTCCACAAAGGACAGGTGATATGGAACGGTCCAACTACTTGGAACATTCTGCGGTGCCAAGGCCAGTCCTATCCTTCGCGATACTGGGGAGAGGTAGAACCCCAATATATAGTGACACTTGGTGTTTGCTTACTGAGGCTCTGCGCACAGCTTGATGCAGCCACACACATAGGTGGCCATGAGGATGAGGGTGGCACTGGATACGTTCACTTGATGTAATATTTTGAAGATCAATTGTTTCTTCAGATGTGTGACTGAGGAGAGAGGCTGCTTTTATATTGATGCCCTGCTGCTATCTTATCTATCATAATTCTTTGAGATTTGCATCACAGGTAAACAGGGTGGTTAAGAAGGTGTTTAGTGTGCTTGTCTTCATTGCTCAGACCTTTGTGTATAGGATTTGGGAAGTCATGTTGACATTGTACTTTGATGAGGATTTAGCTGTGTTCTGTTCTAGTCGCCCTGTTATAGGAAGGATATTATTAAACTGAAGAGAGTTCAGAAAAGATTTACTGAGACTATCGCTGGGAATGGAAGGTTTGAGTTATAGGTAGAGATAGTAGGAACTGCAGATGCCGGAGAATCTGAGATAACAAGGTGTAGAGCTGGATGAACACAGCAGGCCAAGCAGCATCAGAGGAGCAGGAGAGCTGACGTTTCGGGTCTGGACCCTTCTTCAGAAATGCTGGGTGAGAGACATGTTTTGTGTCTTCTACTTTAAAGAATACACAACAATAGGGGTTAAAAGTCAATCTAGGTGAAGGACTCTCTGTCCCTGAATGCTAGAAGCCAGTTAGTCAGCAAGCCAGTTGAAAGGAAACAGGACAAGGAATTTCAATTGACCCAGAAAGCCAAGAATCTTGGAATCAACTGCTCAACAATCAACGTTTCACTATCAACTCTTCACAAATGACCTACATCCTTTTACCCTTTTTTGGGGTGGGGAGTCTCACTTCTCATTTCTAATCTGCTTGTATGTGCTGCAATCTTACTTCTTCATATGTTTAGTGACAAATAACCTCACTTTTTTTTAACTCAATTTGTTCCTTTTCAATTTAAATCAGGAGAAAGTTATCCAAATGGGAGAGGGTCCTTTGTAAATTAGTCTTTTGGGGGCCAGCCAAGGGTGCAGGTGAATAAAAATGGTGAACTAGTTTATCCTTCCTTACTCGGGTGGTTGACAACTTGGGAAAATCACATCTGAATTTTATTAACCTGGAGCACCTTATCTGGGATCTTGTTGTAACGCTGCTTCTACTGTCCCTCCCTAATTGCCTATGAAAAGGTGATGGGGATTTGTTCATTTTATCTGCATGAGGGCTAATTTTGCTTTCTCTATTTCTTTCTCACTTTCTTTCTTTTCCTTTCCTTCTCAGCAAACACAGGTATACAAAATGCCTTATAGAGTATGTGTTGTGATTAACATGCTGGTGCTTTCGCAATGTTTTATCTGATTCTGTGATTCCAGAGTTGCCAAAGCTCCATGAACATTTCATTCCTGCAGAAAGAGTGAAGATCGAAAAAAGGATTTAAGATGCCTTCCAGACAATCCCGGCATCCCAAGCATTAGGAAAAGCGAATCCTTGTGGAATTGTTGTGTGGATGAAGTGAAGCGGTGTCTGAGACAGCACCTTAGCGACAGATGCAAAGAGAGCAGAATCAGATAACTGACCTGGAGTATGGAATGGGAAACATAGGATCACAAGTTTCTTGTGACAAGCCCCATCTGTGGAATGACAGGTTTTGTACTACCACAGTGAGAGTGGTCCTTGCTAAACAGTTTTAGAACAAGTTAGGGCCCGTGTGCAGCTAACCTCCACAACTTCTCTGATGGAGAGTCACTGGACTCAACACATTAACTCTGTTTCTTCCCACAGATGCTGCCAGACCTGCCTAATTTCTCCAAGAATTTGTTTCAGATCTCCAGCATCTGCAATTCTTTGTTTTATTTTACTTCACAACAGGGCCTTAGTAAAACTCCTTTATGTACTTGTGGAGATGCGTAAGCAATGCTGCACATTACCAAGAAGTATGACATCTACAGACGTAGTAACAGAATAAATGCAGCGAATGAGAAAAATATTGCTAGCTTTGGAAATTTGCATTTACAAAATAAATGGACTGGCAACCAAAGGGAAACAATAGGCAGTGAGGTTTGTGTGAAATAATTGGAATCTGAAAGAAAGCTAGTGGTCGGTATTGCCAGGAAAAGTTCCATCACAAACTGATGCTCCTGATTGCATGTGTAGCAAAGTTCAAGAGAAAACTGCATTCCTAAATTTCACAACCTCATCACATTTTAAAGAACTTTATACAATAAAGTATATTTGGGGTGGGACAGTGGCTCAGTGGTTAGCAGTGCTGCCTCACAGCACCAGGAGCTTAGGTTTGATTCCAGCCTCAGGTGGCTGTTTGTTTGGAGTTTGCACATTCTCCCTGTGTTTACATGGGTTTCCTTGGGATCCTCAGGTTTCCTCCCATGGTCCAAAGATATCAGGGCTAGGTGGATTGGCCATGCTAAATTGCCCTGTAGTGTCCAGGGATGTGCAGGCTAGGTGGATTAGCCATGGGAAATATAGTCGGAGGGTGGGTCTCGGTGATATGCTCTTTGGAGGGTCAGTGTGGTCTCAATGGGCCAAATGGCCTGCTTCTACACTATAGGGATTCTGTGGAAGTATAGCAACCACTATAATATAGAAATGCATTGGCTAATTTGTGAATAACAATGATGTATGTTTTGCCTCCAGCAGGGAATCTATGACATTCAGCAATGCCAAGTTATCCCTCATAACGTAAGAACCAGACGTGGGTACCTTGGTATTGAAAGATCCGACAGAGTTTGTTACAACTCACTAATATATACAAATATTTCATTTATAGACATGTGACTGGGTTAACATTAAGCTATTCAGCTAGAAAGAGCTTCCATGATCATGTCACGCTTCAAGTGAGTTATGATGTAGACTAAGACTTTCTGCCCTTTGGTCATAGGTTCTGATACAATGATGGTATCATGAGCATGCATCTTCCAGGTATAACTCAATAAGGAATGCAATAATAACCAGATAATTGATATTACTGATGCTGGGAATCCCTCCTGCACTTCTACCTTTACATCCAGTCTGAAGTTTACACTTGGTCTGAAGGATAGTGTACATTATAGAAAAACCATTGTTTTATATTATAACCTAGAGTAATGATATAAGATGAGTGCTTTCTTCTACTTTAAGAGTCTAGCTGCCAGCCAATTAGAACATTTTTAAATGTATTTGTTATACCACTTTCTGACTTGTTATAGAACCAATTCCCACAGCAACATTATGATACCTGATCCAATCCTCAAGTTTCGAATTGGAGAGTGAATGTCATCTACGGTTGAACAGCAAAGGGCAGCATGGCCCTACCCTGACAAGCACAACCATCGCGTTGTACAAGAATCATTGGATAACTGTCAAAGACAGGAATTTTGGCACATCCTCTATACCTGCAGACATTGGTCTCCTCTTGCTGTGATCAGTCCTTTTCATGCTGCTTTTGGGTACATTCATCTCCCGACCAGTCAGAGGAGCCACAGGTGGGAGTGTTCTCATGTATCTTATGCCCTATATGGTAGAAGTTGTAGGTTTGTAATGTAATTTTAAAGGAACCCCGGTGAACTGTTGCCCTGCATTATTCACGTGGTGCATCCTGCCTCTCTGCAGCAATGGTTAAGGGAGTGAATGTTGAAGGCTGTAGATAGTGTGCCAATCAAATGAACGCTTTGTCCTGGATGATGTCATGTTTGTTGAGTGTTGTTGGAGCTACACTCACCCAGGCAAGTGGAGAGTGTTCCATCACATTTCAGTCACATCTTTTAGATAGTGGACCAGCTTTGTGGAGATAAGAGGTTAGTTACTTGCCATTGAATTCTTATTCTCTGACTTGCTCTTAAAGCCCCAGTATTTATAGAGATGTTTATAGCACAAAAAGAGGCCAATCTACATAACATGTCTGCACTGGCAAACAAAGGCTGGTCCAGTCCCGATTCTGTCATTTGTAACCCAAGGATATCTATAGAGTAATATTCAGTGATGGTAATGCCACTGAATGTTAAGGAAAGATTATTGTATTCTCTCTTGTTGGTCATTGTGATGTTTGAATGCAACTTGCATTAATTACCCCAAGTCCGAATATTGTCAGGTTGTGCTACATATGGACACCAACTACTTTTGTACCTGAAGAATCAATGAATGGTGCTGAACATTGTGCAATCATCAATAGACATTCCCAGTTCTGAACTTATGATAGAGCAAATGAAGATGGTTGAGGCTAGGAAACCATCCTGAGGAATTCCTGTGGAGATGACCTGGGACAGAGATTATTGTATAAGGTAATGGTTCTAAAAGAGTCATCTTATATTGGCTCTACCCATTCTGTTAATGTCACTACTTGGTTGGACTCAAGTAGTTCTTCTCTAGCTTTTGGAGGGATTAGATGTGTCTGTGCCAGCTCCCCAAGGCCCTAGTAATTATACCTGACTGAATGTAGCTGTATTTTATGCTATCAAAGCTTCCTGTTATCTAAGAACAGTGTCTCTTCTGTAGATACTGTATGATGGTGTATCCTCTATCACTAATCACCAGATAGGTCCAAGGCAAAACAAAGGATTGATGGCAGGAAACCACCTCAAATAACCCGACCTAATACCAATTATGAGTAGAAATGGCAAATATTGCAAGGTACCAGCAGTGGTCATCTGGGAAAATATCAGAGAGGTGATTGATCCCCAACAGCAATGACCATCTTTCCTTGTGCTAGGTATGACTCCCAACACAGTAGGAATTCAGAAGGTCCTTTGATTAAACCATTTATGAGTACAGATCCACAATTAAAAAGATTTGGAAATTAAAAGAAGTATTGGCTGCGTCAATTAGTTGAAAAATGCACTGATGTGTGGATCAGGAATTTTCGCCATAATGAGGGTGCTGACATCAGTCAAGGTCCTAATAAGGAGGAAAAGGTCAAGGTGACCAGGAACTCCAGACATGATGCATCCTGTGCCTTAGGCTTTCTGCCAGACAACCTGGGCTTTGATGGATTATAGACAACTCTAGTTCTGAAGAAGAGTCACTGGACTCAAAACATTAACTCTATTTTCTGAGATAGTAGGAACTGCAGATGCTGGAGTCTGAGATAACAAGGTGTAGAGCTGGATGAACACAGCAGGCCAAGCAGCATCAGAGGAGCAGGAGAGCTGACGTTTCGGGTCTGGACCCTTCTTCAGAAA
>NC_063363.1:29783719-29788370 GCF_021869965.1 Rhincodon typus | reverse complement strand
AGATGTGGTCAGACCTACTGAGTTTCTCCAGCTTTGCTTATGTCTGTTTTGCTAGTGTCACATATGTTACTAGTTTGAAATCCAAACTCTAAAAAAAGATTTTTCTTTTATATATTATGTATTTATCATTTATTTTCATCACATTGTGAGGAGTCACATGGTGGGACAGGCACGTTTCCTTTGCCTGTTTAAAATATCAGCTAAGAGCTGTTTGCAAACAATTCCACCAAAAGCCATTGAACTTTCAGCTCTTCCAATCTGTGAACAAGACTCGAGAATAACCCATGAGACACCCGACAGCAAAATTGCACAACTTGATCCAGTATGAATTTCGCCTGAGAACCAAGCTTATAGACATTGGCCTACAAAATTCTTCACAGCCTGTTGAGAGTCCTTTGCTTTATGAGACTTTCTCTTCAACTTTAAAGCAATAAAACCATCTATGATTTACAGACCTGTCATACAGGACACCAGAGATTGTAAATCACATATTAAGATCCATTCTAGTCTGTAAAAGTACCATAGTTTCATGTGTATTAAGCTTTGTGTGTGTGTAAGGTACAGTGAGTGAGATCTTGTATTTAGTTAGGGGTAAGGGTGTGAGAATAAATAACTTCTTTATTTTTAAACTTTGTAGAGCTCCCTGATGATTTATACTTAATTGGAATACATAGTCGAAGAGCAAGAAAGGACACACCTCATTCATATAAAACATTCTGATTATAGGCAGTAAGAGTGTACCTGCATTATATTTAGAAATTGCTACTCTATTTTTATTTTATTATATCTGTTTTCTTGTCTGGATCTCTGACTCTTGTCTACATCATAAGACTATAAGATGTAGGAGCATGAGTAGGCCATTCAGCCCATCAAGTCTGTTCCACCATTCAATGAGATCATAGCTGATGTGATAATCCTCAACAGTCTGGGATGGTACTAGAGACAGGAAACCTGATGACCTTTAAAACGTATGTAATGAGCAATTGGAAATGTCATAACATTCAAGGCTGGGCTATGGGGGACTAATGTAGATAGGATTGTGCAGACTCTGTGGGCTGAAGGGCCTCTTCTGCACCATATGACTCTATGACTCTAACACCATACTGTTGTCCCCAAAGTGCAAGTGGAAAGGCTGATTACTGTGGGCATTCTCTTCACGGTAGACCATGGTGCAATGCTTCGAGCACTTTAGAAACCTCCTCCCCAATCCTGCCTGCATTGAGCAGTGCTGCACGCCATTCTGTGGAGCATTCTCCTACCCCCAGCAGCAATGACCCAGCTATAAATGCCTCTTTTTGTTTAAACTTTGCAAACAGTTGAAGGGAGTACACTTTCATTTTGAAGGCTCTTTCTCTCACTAGGCTGCCATAGGCTCCTCCTGTTGGTCCTCCAGCTTTGAGAACTCCTATCCTTAATTGGATGGTAAGGATGCCTCTGGTAAAATTGACCAGTTCGGGGAAACTCACAAATGAATGACTGATCCCCTCACAGTGTGGACTTCTGACCCCCATTCAAACTTGGAGGCAGGAGCCTTGAACCCACAAGGAAATCCTGCCCTATGTGTCGTGTCCCAGCAGTGATCGCTCTCTCTCTCTCTGTCTTGCTGTCTGTGCTTTCTTTCAGTGCCAGCCTCTCTCTCTCTCTCTCTCTCTCTCTCTTGCTTCTGTATCTCCTTGTGTTGACAAGAATCAAGTTACTGCAATGACCTGACCCCCTCCAAATGTCCTCCATATTTATCTGTCAATTAAATGTTGAGTCAATCAATGAAATAGGAAGGTCTTGAATCCATAATCTAAACTAGAACAAAAATTCCCATGGGTGAGGGGGAAGCAATGCATTTAGTTAGGGAACGGTGTGGGATTTCTGGATTCAAGCCCAGACAAAACTCTACAGGACGAGAACCTCTTTTGCGTCTAACAATCAGATGTGAAATGAGTTTAAGCCTCATATGACTCAATGACAAAGGTCGTCAGACCATGCGATGTCTGGAGTGTGAAGTAGAATGAGATGCCACATTGCTGCAGTAGGTTGCAATGAGAATATGTTGAGGAGAGCTTTACACTGTCATATTTGTTGTACTTAACCTTGGGCTTCTCAGTGCCTCAAATTTCAGAATTAAGCGATATCATTCATTGGAGAGTCACACTGCACTGATTGAAGTCATTCAGGCCGTCGCTGTCTGTGCCAACTCTTTGAAAGAACAATCCAAATAGTCAGATTCTCCCAGCCTTCCACACAGATCTGTAAACTTTTCCTTTTCAAACTATGCATCCACTCCTTTTCAGATGTGACTATTCATTCTGCTTTCACCTTTAAAGCAGCAAATTCCAGGCCATAACATCTCATTGTGTAAAAGCTGATTTTTAAAAATATTATTCACTCATGAGGTGAGGGCATTTCTGGCTCAGCCAGCATTTATTGCATCCCTAATTGGCCAGAGGGCAGTTAAGAGTCAACCACATCACTATGGGTCTGGAGTCAAATATAGCCAGACCAGGCAGTTTCCTTCCCTTAAGGGCATTAGTGAATCAGATGGGGTTTTCCAAACAATCAACAATGGTTTCATAAAAACCAAAAGAACTGCGGATGCTGTAAATCAGGAGCAAAAACAAAGTTTCTGGAAAAGCTCAGCAGGTCTGGCAGCATCCATGGAGGAGAAAACAGAGTTAACGTTTCGGAACTGCAATTCTGAGGAAGGGTCACCGGACCCGAAATGTTAACTCTGTTTTCTCCTCCACAGATGCTGCCAGACCTGCTGAACAATGGTTTCATGGTCATCATTAGACTCTAAAATCCAGATTTTTTTGATTGAATTCAAACTTCATCATCTGCTGTGGTGGGATTCGAACCCCAATCCCCAAAACATTAGCTGGGTGTCTGGATTCATAGCTAAGCGATAATAACACTAAGCCAATGATTCTCCCTATCTGCCCTGTGGTTCTTCTGCCAATGATTTTAAGAATTTTCACTTTGGTCCTCTGCTTACTGACACTTCTGCCAATGGAATCAGTGTCCCAATAATCTGTGGGAAGCCAGTGAAAGTCCTTTGAGAAGATATTCTCATGCCTGGCTGAATTTTTGAGTCCCATTAGGGCAGAAGCATGGAGTTCCAGGTCTGAAAAAATCTGTGCCAGCTGGAATGCCAGTTTCCTCACCCCAGTTCCAGTGCCAGTCTGTTTACCCGAGACAGGTCCCAAGTAAACGTGGTTGGTATGTTTGTAGATTTGCGTATAACACCAAAATTGTTGATATAGTCGATAGTGAAGAAGGTTATCTAATATTACAAAGGGATCTTGATAAATTGGCCCAATAGGCTGAGGAATGGCGTATGGAGTTTAATTTGGATAAGTGCGAGGTATTGCATTTAGCTAAAACAAACAAGGCAGCTTTTAAAGAGTTAGTGGTGGGCTGTGGGGAGTGTTGTTGAGCAGAGAGTCAGGGTTCAGGTACATAGTTCTGTGAAATTTGTGTCACAGGCAGACAGACTGATTAAAAAGGCAATTAGCATGCTTGCCTTTGTTGCTCAGACCATGGAGTATGGGAGTTGGGACGTCATGTTGAGGTTGTACAGGATGGGGTGAGGCCTCTTCTGGAGTACAGTGTAGTGTTCTAGTCACCCTGCTATAGGAAGGATATTATAAAATTGGAGAGGGTTCAGAAAAGATTTACCATGATGTTGCTGGGAACGGAGGATTTGAGTTATAAGGAGAGGCTGGATAGGCTGGGACTTTTTCCATTGGAGTGTAGGAGGTTAAGGGTTGATTTTATAGAGATTTATAAAATCATGAGGGGCATGGATGAGGTGAATAGCAAAGGTCTTTTCCCTAGGGTGGAAGAGTTCAAAACTAGGGCCATATTTTTAAGGTGAGAGGAGGAAGAATTAAAAGGGACCTGAGGGATAACTTTTTCACACAGAGAGTGGTTTGTATGTGGAATGAACTGCCAGAGAAAGTGGTAGATGCAGATACATTTAGAACAAAAGATATTTGAACAGGTAGATGAATAGAACAGGTTTTGAAGGATAATCGGCCAAATGCAGGCAAGTGGAATTAATTTGTGAAGAGGGTCCTGACCCAAAACGTCAACTTTCCTGCTCCTCTGACGCTGCCTGGCCAGCTCGACACTGTGTTATCTCTGACTCCAACACCTGCAGTTCTTGCTATCTCTAAGTGGAACTAGTTTAGTTTGAAAAACTTGATCGACATGAATAAGTTGGGCCGAATGGTCCATGTCCATGCTGTATGGCTCTGATGACTCTATGACTCAAGCAGAATTATCGTCCCGTTCCCCATGATGCAGCAGCTTGTTGAACCTTGTTGACCTCACTAGGATTTTCAAATAGTTGCAGAGTTCCAGTGTGACAGGGAGGAGCAAGGTCAAAAATCACATGACGCTAGGCTATGGTCCAACAGGTTTATTTAAAAACACTAGCTTTCACAGCATTGCTCCTTCCTCAGGTGTAGTGAGAGAGGCGTATCAAGAAACAGAATGTATAAGTAAAAGGTCAAAAGATTATACAACTGATGTGAATGTATTGAATAAACCTAAAATAGTTGGCTGACTCCCTCCTGCTAAATCCTTAATCAGTTAGAAAGGGAGGGCTCCCTTTTCTGATGAAGGGTCTAGGCCCGAAACGTCAGCCTCTCTGCTC
>NC_063363.1:29730163-29783709 GCF_021869965.1 Rhincodon typus | reverse complement strand
ATGAAGGGTCTAGGCCCGAAACGTCAGCCTCTCTGCTCCTATGATGCTGCTTGGCCTGCTGTGTTCATCCAGCCCTGCACCTTGTTGTCTCAGTTAGAAAGGGATGCAGGTTTTGATTGATTGAAATGCAAATCCCAGAATTTCTTTCAAGTTACGGCCCCAAGATAACTAAAGCTTTCATCAGTGTATATAAGAGGTGACATCTCAGGTCAGACAGTGCATTTTAGGTGTAAGACCTTGTTTAGAATCTGTCTGTGTTTTAACCTGGAGTCAGACTGGTTTTATTTCCAAAGCAGGAATTTATAAAATGCCCCATTGACTCCTTGTGATAGGAAGGCCAATATGTGCTGCCATTGGTTAATACAGTGGAGACAGATAGCAGTCAAAAAACATGAATGTATATAGGTCTGGATGGGTGGGTCATCATTTATTACCCATCCCCTATCATTCCAATGGAAATGCAGGTGAGCTGCCTTCTTGAACTGCTGCAATCCACTGGGGTGGGAAGGGTGGTGTCAGGTACACCCACAAAGGAAAATTCCACAATTGTGATCCACTGGTAGTTAAAGAATGGCAGTACAGTTCCAAATCAGGATGGTGTGTGCCCTAAGAGGGGACCTTACAGGAGGTGGTACTCCATTGCATCTGCTGCCCTTGTCCTTCTAGATAGTAGAAGCCATGGATTTGTAAGGTGCTGTTGAAGGAGCCTTGATGGGTTACTGGAAAAGAATGTTGGCAATTATCTCAAGAGAAATGGAATACAAAGGTGGTGAAAGTTGTGCTTCATTTGGCCATATCCTATCTGCAGTACTGCATTTAGTTTTAGTTATCACACCTTGGGAAGAATGTCTTAGAGGGTTAAAATGGAAGGATGGGTTACATAAGATTTGCCAGCCATTGTTTGAATGTCAACGACTGGGGGGATCAGGTTGAATTGTTTAAAACGTTAAAAGAATTTAACTGGGGATTTGGAGGAACTATTTTCTCTAGTAGAAAGGTACAGGGCGTTACAATTAAAGCTGGGTCTTTCAGAATGGATGTCAGGAGCACTTTAGTGTGGCAGAAATCTGGAACTGTGTCCCTCAAAAGGCTGTGGGGCAAATACTGAGCTGGATTGATTGTTGTTAGGAAAGGATATTGAGGGATATGGAGCAAAGTTTGAGCAAATTTAGCTGAGGTACAGATCAGCCCTGACCTGGTTGAATGACCTGCTGTTTCTGATATTCCTGCGTGAAAAAAATGAAGCAACATTTTTAAATGATTAGATTGAAGTTACTCAAGTGTGCATAGAGTGTCGCTATTGGTATCATTGGAATTTGTGTTGCAACTTAATCTCCAACCAGCACTCCCAGAAACATATGGTTTCTCCATTGGGAGTACACAATGACTAACCTCTCTAATGCCATTAGCAGTCCACACAGCCAATGGCCTTGTGGTTTGGGAGCCTGGATTGGGAACCACTTGGTTTTTACCCCTGCATTCCTCACTCCTGTGATAGAATGATGATCAGAATCCCCTTCCTAGAATAGGAAGGACCTGAAACTGCAAACAACATTCCAAACCATTGCCTTGCATAACATTATCTTTATTTTTTGCTTTTGTATTGCATTTACAGTATAAGTCTAAATGCTCCCAGGCTTGTTTTTTAAATGGTATTATTTATTTGCACTTGCAATGTGAAGGAAGATTTTATTGAATTGCTCCATCTCATTGTTCCTCCATGCAAACATATGAGCATGGCAGAGGAGTAGGCTATTTAGCTCTTTTAACCTGCTCTGTCATTCAATAAAATCATGGCTGATCTGACAATACTGTCAAATCCGCATTCATGCCTGACTCCTGTTCCATTATGAACCCTAGATCTTGGTTCTTTTATAAGAGGAGACGTCCTCTCCACATCCACCCTGTCAAGATCCTTATGATCTTATATGTTTCAGTTGCCACCCTTTACTCTTCTAAATCCCAATACAGACCCAGCCATTGCGACCTTTCCTCATATTCCATACGCCTCACACTTTCCTGTTGGAGCTTAGATTCAGAGCATCTTAATTTTGGACTTCAAATCTGAATTCCCCAAACAAATATTAATTTGAATTTCACTTTGGTGGTCCCACTAATTCATAATCTGTGTCCCATCTCTGCTGGGCCGACCATGTGCTTATGATGCCTGAGTTCTGACTGCCAAAGCAAATCACCTTCACCCAGCTCAAGGCAAGCACTTGAACGTGAGAAGGATAAAGGAGGTGTCTGAAAGACACCCTGAAGGCTTCCCTCAAGAAATGCAACATAGGTGTCAATGCATACGAGATCCACATTCAGAGGAAACCAACTTAGAGGAACCTCCAGCATGAAGGGCACAATGCTTTGAGAATACCCGTTGGCAAGAGGAAATATGGAAAAGGAACCAGAGAAAGGAATGCCAGCAATTTAAATTCCACCTCCTGGAAACATCTGCCAAATGTGTGGTCAGAGATATGGGTCTAGGATTGGGCTCATCAGCCACTTAATGACCTACAGAACCCATGACCAGTGACACGGACTTTCCTAGGTGGACTATCATACTCATTAATGAGTGATTGCCACTGGTAAGTCAGTGTCCAGCCATTAAGATATCGTATTCCTGTTCTCTGGAACTCTATCCACTAACCTGCATTTTCAATGGCTTCTCAAATCTCTACCATTGGAACAAATGCCTTTGGTTTCTCATCCCATTCTCTCCCCTCCCCTTTCTGCATGTTCAAGGTCCAACTGCAGTTGCCATAAGTAAGGAGCCTGATGTAAATAGAAGGTGTCATTGTCTGTTGTGTTAGAGTCAGCAGAGGCCTGAGGATCTGGCAAGTCTTCAGAGAACAGCAGCTCACAGAGGCTGCAAACCCTTAAACTATTCAGTGCCCAATCTTTTGTTCAGTCAGTTATATATGGTAAGGAAGACAACAATTTGCAGAAATGCTGCAGAACTGGTGAAACTGGATTTAGGCAAGCATTTCAAAAGTTCAGGGCAATTTATTTGTTAATGTGCCAGCAGCCAGGACAGGGTCATTCATCTCAATGACATGGAAACCATCTCCAAAGGTAAACACACGTAAGAGTTGATCAAGTAGTTTTAGTGCTGTTTACTCACAGCACAGTGCTTGGTTGTTCAGTTAGTTGAATGTTTAGTTACAATAGGCAGAAGGATTTTTCACACAATTCTAGAATGATGGGAATTTACAGCAGAGAGAGAGGCTGTTTGGCCCATTGTTGTCTGTGCTGGTTGATAAAATGCCATTTAGTTTAATCCATTTTTCAGCTCTTGGTTGATTGCCTGTAGGTTGCAGCGCTTCAAGTTTGTATGTGAGTATTTGTTAAATGCAATGAAGGTTTGTGTGTCTATTAGTCATTCAGGCAGTGAGTTCCAAACTCTTAACATCCACTAGCAGTCTCCGTACTCATGTAGAATATGAGTCTCCATATAGAAATTGTCTATGATTTCTAAAGACTCCTGGGCAATTCTGGTCAGTTGGCAATTGCTATGCAGAGAGTGTTTTTTTTTTAACCAAAATGGAGTTAATTCATTAAGATTTGTAAAATACAGTCCAGCATTGACTCGTCATATACTGCAATAGGGATGGTTTATTTCAGTGTAGTGTGTTAGGTGCCTCACTTCACCTGCCTTTTTAGATGGTGGATAGGCTTTACAGAGTTGGGTGGTGTTATTTGTCATAGAACTCCAAGCCTCTGTAGGCACACATTTACATGGCTTATCCAATTGAGGTTCTGATCGATGGTAACCCTCAGGATGTTGATAATGGATGGAAATGCTATTATTGTCAAGGAGACATGGTTAGATTCTGTTTTGTGGACATGATTATTACCTGGCACTTGAGTGCTGTTCATCTGCCCAAGCCTGAATATTGCCAGGTCTTGCTGCATATAGAAATGGACTGCATCATTGTCGGAGTTTGAAGTGGTCCTGAATATTGTGCATCATTGTACATCAGTGAGCGTACCCACTTCTGACCTTAACTTGGAGGGAAGGTCGCTGATGAAGCAATAGATGATGGTTGGGTCTATCGTAACTATATTTTGATAGCTGGGACTGAGGTGACTGACTGGCAGCAACCATAACCATCTTCCTTTGTGCTGAGTATAACTTAAGACAATGGAGAGATTTCCCAGATTCCCATTGACTGCCATCTTTCTACAGCTCCTTGATGCTACATTCAATCAAATGTGGCCTTGATGTCACTCTCACCTCATCTCACATCAGGAGCTGAGTGTTTCTGGTGGAATCCAAACTGAATGTCCATGAGCAGGCAATTCTATGCAAGTACCATTTGAAAGCATTTTCAATTACATCTTCAATCACTTTGCTGACAATCAAAAGCAGAATCATGGGGCAATGATTGCTCATATTGGAAGACAAGCCATACCTGAGCAATTTTGTTTTTACATTGCTTGTATTTCAGTTCTACTAGAACAACTTGGCTAATGATGCAGCAGGTTAAGTACAATTACAATGTATATTTACCTTTCATGTCAAGCCTTCACTATTGCATACAGCCAGAGGAATTTTACAGTTTCCAGCCTCTCAGCTTACTGAGGAGAAAGGACCTTAGAAAGTGTGTTTCCCTATTGAGCCTTTACAATACCTTTAGTGAATCTTTCATGCCCCAGTCCTGGGCTTTAGAATGTCATTGACAGCCCTCCGTTCTGGAAAACAACATGTTTTGAGATGATCAAAGAGTGTCGGGGAGGTGATGGCCTTGTGGTATTATCATTGGACTGTTAATCTAGGGACCCAGGTTCAAATCCCACCATAGCAGATGGTGGAATTTGAATTCAAAAAATATCTGGAATTAAGAATCTAATGATGACCATGAATCGATTGCAGGGGAAAAACCATCTGGTTCACTAATGCCCTTTAGGGAAGGCAATGTGGTTGACTCAAACTGCCTCTGGGCAATTAGGGATGAGCAGTAAATGCTGCCTAGCCAGTGATGCCCTCATCCCGTGAAAGAATAAAGAATTTCACTGAGTGGCTTGTCCTCTAGCAGTAGTCACTCAGTCACCAGTAGATGGGTATGTTGATGTATATCCCTGGGAACAGCCCATAGAGCATGCCTCCCTCTGTTACGGTGCTGTTTGAGATGGACTTCTACAAAAAAAAACATTGTTTATTGATTCAGGCCTGCTTTACAAAGGCACATTCCAGAACGAGCTGCCAATAGTCTGTTCTCCTTGAGAGCAATGTGCTGAGTGAGAATGTTTCTAGCCCTCATGAAGAATCTGATGCAGAGGACACTTCTCACTACCAGTCAAGCTTCACCATGATGCACGTTTGAAAAGTACTGGCAATGAGCAATTGTGGTTATCTAGGATGCTACGTGCAGACCACTGTCTGAGGAACAACTGCGTTTTCAGCGCAAACATTTTCACAAGGGATGGCATGATCCAACTACGTGAAGCAATCTGTCCCAACTTGATCAAAACTATTCTTTGTAAACCTGAAACAGATAGAACCTCAGCATGCATTGGCACTTTGTATATTGAGGGTCTATGTAAAGTCTGGTGCAGCCACAAACAGAGGTGGTCATCAGGTTGAGGGTAACTTTACGTATGTGTTTCGCCCTTTATCTAGAGAATTGTTCATGCAGACTCAGTGGATTTTCAATCTCCAGATGGTCAGGTCACCACTAATGGATGGTTTGAAGCCAAGCGAGTTTGCTATAAAACACATTGGGATGTGCTGAGAATGTGTAAGACTCCATGTAAGAACAGGTCGTGCTCCCTCATCCAACCCCATTAACCCCAGCCACCTTCACCTAGAGGCATAACCACATCGGTGGGGCAGTGGGCAGGGCCAGGAGATGATGAATGCTGAGATAAATTCTGGCATTTTGACCAACATAAAGGCAAGACTATAATTGATACCTGAAAGAAAGCCCCAATCTGCCCATGACTTTTTCAAATATTTATTATTGTAATAAATATGCTATACATTGTCTCCTAACCATATAGAACCTAGAGTCCAGAAATAAATGGGTTAGCTGTTGTTCTGTACTTGTGTTCATGATCCACCCAAGGCTTCTCCTACCCTTTGTCATTTAACCCAATCAACCATCCCTATTTTTCTCTCATCCTTGTGTGTTTATCTAGCTTCCCTTAAAGGCATTCATACCATCCACCTAAACTATTGCTTGTGGTGGAAAGTCCCATTATCTCACTGCTGTATAGCTAATATGTTTCTTACAAATGGTACATTGGATTTATCAATGACTATCTTATACAGGAATAACTGTTTCATGATGTTCATTGTGTGTTGCCAAAGCTGCATGTTGCAATATCTTATCAGATGCTTTCTGTTATGACCTTTACACTTTGGCGTCTGTCATCGTGGAGTAGCATGAAGGCCATACTACTGAGATAGTGTTTCTTTCTAAATTCTTTGATAGATTCCCACATTCCAAGGAAGAATCCACACCATCATTTGTTAAGGTGTATATAGTAACCCGAATAACACCATTCCAAAATCATCCTTGCAGAGTTTTTAGTCCCAACGAAGTTTGATGGGCCTGTAAACCCACCAAAAGCATTTGTATGTGTTGCCAGTACAACCCGCCTGGGTCATTACACCTGAGGCAGATTGAAAGTTGAAGTGTAAGGATCCTTGACCACAGCAGCAGGTAGCCAGCTAAGTCTGTTAAAGTCCTTCTGATTAGAATCATAGATTTCCTATAATGCGGAAGCAAGCCATTTGAGCCAGCATCCATACCAATCCTCCGAACAGCATCCCACCCAGACCCACTACCCTCTCCCTGTAACCCTGCATTCCTCATGGCTAATCCGCCTCGCCTGCACATCCCTGGACATTTTGGGGGAAATTTAGCATGGCCAATCCATTTAACGTGCACATCTTTGGGCTGTGGGAGGAAACCAGAGGAAACCTACGCAGACATGGGGAGAATGTGCAAATTACAGACAGTCACTGGAGGGTGGAATTGAACCCAGGTGCATGGCGCTGTGAGGCAGCATTGCTAACCACTCAGCTGCCCCATGCTATTCTGGCCCATTGTCAGAGACTGACTGGAATTTTTTGTGGGCTGCCTCCCAGAGCTGGAAGTGTTAGGAAACAGTATAACTGGACGTCGTCTCCCAGTAGCACAATGCTGGCGGTGCTCCAGGCAGCGTGAGGGGCCCTACCTGTCTCTTTATCTTTCATTGTAGCAGCAGGCCAACTTGTGAAGAGTTAATAGTGGCCTGGCTGTTCAAGGGAGTTTTAGAATTAAAATAGTTGGAGGTGTCTCTTGTGGAATAATGGTAGTATCCCTATTTCTGGGCCAGATTGTCTAGGTTCAAGTTCTACCTGTACCAGATATGTGCCTTAACATACCAGAACAGGATAATTAAACATATCTAACGTAGCTGAAGTTATGCCCAATCTCTGATCTGGAAAAGCAGCCTACTGCTGCTTCAGCACTGCAAGGCCTCCTATTGGCTATTGAAACTCAAGATTCACTAATGTACTTTAGAGAAGGAAATCTGTCATTCTCACTTAGTCTGGCCTACACGTGACTCCAGACCCACAATAAATGCCCTCTAGGTAATTAAGGATGGGTGATAAATACTGGTCCTGTCAGCAATGCCCCACATCCCATGAATGAATAAAAAAGGAAAAGCAATGGGACAGACAGAAAAGTGCAGTTGAGGCCCCAATCAGATCAGACACAATCACAAATTGAATGGTGAAATAGTCTTAAAGGGCTAAATAACTTCTACATCCTTCCGTCCACAAAAAAAGACCCTGAGCTTCCTGTTCTCTGCTACTTCAACACAGTGGTGTATTTCCTGGCCAATATCTCTGTCTCAGGCCTGCTGCAGTGCTCCAGCAAAGCTCAGCACAAACTGGAAGAACAACAACTCATTTTCTGCTTGGGGACCCTACAGGCTTCTGGACTCAATATCAACAATTTTAGGGCTTGAGGCACCTTACCCCTCCACACACCAGGCCTTCTCATCACATGGTCTGCTATTACATACAACCCATTGTTAGCCACTAATCATCCCCATTAGTAGCTATTCATTCTCCTAGGCTGATTGTTATCCATTCCTTTGTCCAACTGTTGTTCTCTCTCTTTGGTTCTATCTCTACCAGTCAATTACTCTTCACCCCCACCTTATCTTCTGCATCGAAACCAATATTGTCCTAGCTACCATCAGTTTTGAGGAAGTCACTAAACCCGAAGTGTTAACTCTCACTTCTCTCCACAGGTGCTGCCAGACCTGCTGAGCTTTTCCAGCACCCGCAGTTCTTTCAGTTTTCTTTTTAGCTACATCCCTTGTTCTTTTTTAGTTTCAGAGACCACTTGCCATCCTTAATTGAATGGTGAGCTCCTCTGTGGTCAATTAATTGGCTAATTTGTGAAAAATCACAGCCAGGTGAAAGAGCTCTGACTCAATTTGACCCTAGCAGCAATGCTGCAAGCCCATTGGAAAATCTGGCTCTTTTGCCATGTTCTAGTGGTTAAGCCATCATATGGCTGTTCCCTTGGAGCATTGTAAGGTACAAAGTTAATGATGGGAAACAGTAGATAAAACAATACAGAAAATTATGTGGGCCCATGAAGATAAACAGTGTTGCATAGGCCTCATATCCTAACTGGCACCAAATCCTGTTCACTCAGAACCGTGTGCATGTTGACCTGTAACCTTCACTTCAGCTCTAACAAAGAGTCGCCTAGACTCGAAATATTAGCTAGCTCTCTCCCCCGTGGATGCTGTCTAACTCGCTGTGATCTCCAGCATTTGATGTTTTCAACACAGATGCCAGCATCTGCAGTAATTTGCTCTTGACCTGTAACCTGGTTTAATTTCAGATTTCTAGCATCTTACAATACCGATCTCTTTGGCAATTTTTCTCAAAAAGTTACTTTGTTCATAACATTTGTAAAACTACGTTAGAAAAATCTGGACTTAAATTACAGACAGCAATAAAATTCGACATCTCTCCACACAGAATGTTAGGTGTCTGAATACAGTGATAATACTCTTAATATATTATTTCTCTTTTGCACAATATACTTCAATAAAATGTCAAAAAACACAGCACATTTCAATTGAATAATACAATATTTGCAAGAAAATTCAGCTGCTATATCATTCGATTATAATAGATTTACAATTTACAAAATATATGCTATGAACGGTTTGCAGCCTAGGGCAATATTTCACTGAGGTGCTTCTCCATCTATATTTTCAATACTGTTGCTTTACAACGTGAATTTTTTGTTAATATTTTGATGTTTTATTTCAAAAGTATACTTTATTCATTAAAAAACTTGTTAATATTTTGAACGAATTAGAATTCGCAATTTATATATTCTGCCACTGAGAGCGATACCTCCAGCCAGTTTCAATTCTGGAACTGGCTTTCCTGTCTTTAAGTCCGTCTTTAAAAGCGACCTCTTGTCGAAAATTCGAGTTAGCTACCTGTAACTACATGGCAAATGTTTGTCCGATTGCGTGGGTTCCGAATCTCCTTAAGGGCGCTACCTAAATGCAGGTCGCTCTTTTCTCTCTGCAAGTGAGAAAGTCCATCGGAAAATTTGCATTTTGGGCACCTCTCCGAGAACCTGGAGGGGAGGTGTTTCTGTTTGAGCTGACGGCTCTGGGGTTGGAACTCCAGTGAGCGTCAGTCAGACGGATGAGGAAGTAGCGGAGTAAGCCCGGTTGGCTTCTACTTCGCTAGTGAACATGTATGTGTATCCGGCTCCGGATCCCTGCCGGGGGAGTAAGCGGATGGGGTGATACCAGCAATCCCCCACTCGTATGGGAACCAGCAGCACCGGGCATAGCCCCCCGGCGGGGGAGCTGAGTCCGCCCCTGGAGGCGTGGACTTGTGGCTACTGCGGGAAGGACTCGTTCTGTGCCCAGGGTAAGAGACAGAGAGAGATGCTTTGGTTGGTTGGATGGTTGGTTGGTGGGGTGGGTGCGGGGCAGGTAGAAATCCCAGTGAAAAGAAATCAGGTCAATAGGACGAGGATATGTGTGGAAGTTACAGTAAAAACATTGACGAACAAAATTGTTACATCTAATTGTATCTGTTAAGTTGATACTTTGTATTTTAAAACAAACATAATGTATCTAAACATTGTATCCAACAACTGAAAGTGAAAGATGCTTTGACTTGCTGTCGTGGATTTCTTCTTGTTGTTAAGGTTCTGTCAATGTCATGCTATACAGCCCGTTATCAGTTTCCGGGGCTTGTGGACCTGTTGGTTTCAGCTGCTATGTTATCTGCTACGTGACAGGGTGGGTGCATTTAGCTTTCCCTGTTGCCCTTCTTACGACTGCCTCTTTCTCTGTGAGAGATAGCAAGAACTGCAGAAGCTGGAGTCAGAGATAACACAGTGTGGAGCTGGAGGAACACAGAAGGACAGGTAGCATCAGAGGAGCTGGAAAGTTGACGTTTTGGGTCGGGACCCTTCTTCAGAAATCTGATGTTGCTCTGGCCTGCTGTGTTCCTCCGGATCCACACTATTATCTCTGCCCACTTCTCTATCTTTTGGTATCAGTATCAAGACATGAACTGAAGCCTGGAGTGACTTTCTCCCATAGTTCGGCTTCTTTTTTTCTCTCTCGCCGTCTGCGAAATGCCGAAAATATTTTCCGTGTTTTCTTTTGTACTTATTTATTTTTATTTTTGCTCAGGTTTCCATGAGAACGTGCTTTTGTCGCGAGAATAAACGCGAATGACGGTTTATGGCGTTCCTCGGAAATTTGCTGGTTGTAATTCAACTATTGGTTAACATAATGAAACATTATTTCAAAGCAGTGGATTTGTATCGTTGGTGTGTTCGGGTGACTCCAATCTCTTTTGAGAGCTGTAGGTTTCTCAGCGCTTTCAGTTTGGAGTGAGAGGCTTGGTTGGCAAACGTACAAGGGGTGCCCTCACTGAGCCCTGAAGAACAGTTTCGGTGTTCATTTCTGTCTCATACTATCATTTGTCACTCTCCATCCTCCTAATGCCCTGATTTGTTACCTGGAGTTGTGGGGCCGCTACCCACCTTTTTGTTGCATTGGCCAGGTGCTGATAAATCTACAACTGTCCAAAACAAAGGGTTCTCTTTTAAGGCAGAGCTGTGGCGATTTACTTTTTCTGTCTGAGGATTGCTAATCTGTGGAATTTTCTTCCCAAAATGGAGTAAAGGCTGGTTTATTAAGTGAATTCAAGGTTGAGTTAGATCCTCATTGGATAAGAGATTCATAGACTCCTAGGCATACAACACAGAAACAGACCCTTCGGCCCATCTCATTCGTGCCAACCGGATATTCTAAATTAATCTAGTCCCACGTGATAGCAATTGGCTCAAATCCCTATAAATCCTTCCTATACATGTACCCATCCAGATGCCTTCTAAATGTTGTAATTGCACCAGCCTCCACCACTTTGGCAGCTCATTCTATACGCGCACCACCCTCTGTATGAAAAAGCTGCCCCCTAGCTCCTTATTACGTCTTCCTCTCACCTTAAATCTACGCCCTCTATTTGTCAACTCCCCTACGCTGGGGAAAAGACCTTGGCTATTCACCCTATTCACTCACCTCATAATTTTATTAACTTCCCTAAGGTCACCCCTCAGCCTCCACTCCAGGGAAAATAGCCCCAGCCTATTCAAGCTCTTCCTATGGATCAACCCCCCCCAACCCTAGCAACAACCTTGTAAATCTTTTCTGAACCCTTTCAGGTTTCACATCTTTCCTACAGCAAAGAGACCTGAATTGAACACAGTATTTGAAAAGTGGTCTAACCAATGTCCTGTACAGCTGCACCATGACGTCCTAATTCTGCTACTCGATGAACTGACCAATAAAGGCAAGCGAACCAAACACCACCTTCACTACTCCTACCTAATGATAGTCACTAAATGTCTCCAATAATCGCTACTTACCCTCCTAGCCAGATTGTTATCCACTCCTTTGTCTGTCCAACTGTTCTTCTCTCTCTTTAGGCCTTTAATCAGTTTTGGGCGGCACGGTGGCTCATGGTTAGCACTGCCTCACAGCGCCAGGGACTCCGGTTCGATTCTACTGCCGGGTAACTGGCTGATTCTCCCTGTGTCTGCGTGGGTTTCCTCTGGATACCCGGTTTCATCCCACAGCCCAAAGATGTGCGGGCGAGGTGGATTAGCCATGCTAAATTGCCCGGTGTGTTCAGGGATCTGTAGAGTTGGTGGGTTTATACGGGGATAGGTCATGATGGGATGCTCTGAGGGTTGGTGTAGACTTGTTGGGCCAAAGGATCTGTTTCCACACTGTAGAGATTCTATGTCTGTATGACCATTGTTTACTTGTGACCCCCTTCTCTCCAGCACACATTTCCCCGCCCCCCACCACCATATCTTCTGCACATAAACCAAAAATTTTCTAGCTACCTACCGAGGAAGGGTCACTGGACCTGAAATGTTAACTCTGATTTCTCTTCACAGATGTTGCCAGACCTGCTGAGTTTTTCCAGCAACTTCTGTTTTGTTTTTGATTTGCAGCATCTGCAATTCTTTTGGTTTTTGTTCACTATCCTATCTACCTGCGACTCCACCTTCAAGGAACTATGAACCTGCACCCCAAGGTCTCTTTGTTCAACAACTCTCCCCAGGACCTTACCATCAAGTGTGTAAGTCCTGCCCTTATTTGCCTATCCAAAATAGTACATGTCACATATACCTAAACTAATGTCCACCTGTCACTCCTTGGCCCATTTGCCCATCAGTTGTACTCTGAGGTAACCACCTTCGCTGCCTACTACACCAATTATGATGTTATCTGTCAACTTACTTACCATATCTCCTATATTCACATCCAAATCACTTCTCTAAATAACAAAAAGTCAAGGGCTAAGTGGAGCAGGCAAGAAACTGTAGAGTAAATTCCACAAGTAGATCACTCATGGTCTCTGTTCTATGTATGTTCCTATGGTGGGCCTTCGACCTGGTCAGTTATTACAGTGATATGGAGGTGCCGGTGTTGGACTCAGGTGGACAAGGTCAGAAGTCACATGACAGCAGGTTATAGTCCAATAGGTTTATTTGAAATCACAAGCTTTCAGAGTGCAGCCCCCTCACCAGGTGATGTCAGCACTCTGAAAGCTTGTGATTTCAAATAAACCTGTTAGACTACAACCAGTTATTACAGTGGATACACCTCTCAGTGGATTTCTAATCCACATCGGAGGACTGTTCAGATTCAACCACACTGGTTGATGACCAGACAGAGTAAGCATTTCAAGTTTCCTTCCTTTTAAAGAACTTTAGTTTTTAAACAATTCAGTAGCTTCATGGTGATTTTTTTTTTATTGAGACCAGTTTTGTTTTCTTATTTCTAGATACTTTTTTTTTTAAGAAAAGTATTTGAAACAGAATTAAACTTGCATTATCTGGATTCTCGGACCTGGCCAGTTAATGTTACCACTGCACTATAGTATCCTTCCATATGTGTTCTTGTATGTTGAGTGTGAATACGCAATTGAACTGTAGTATATTGTTTCAGCTTAGCCCAATTCTGTCTTCATTCAATATTCAAGTACTTGCCCCTGTATTGAGCATTGCTGGATTGTGATCAGAAAGCTTTTGGTTGTTTCACGTTACAACAGGCACACCAACTTTGTTTGCAGCCCAGCAACTAAAAATAGGCCCATGTGTTTGGGTGTTTGTGTGGCTCAGTTTCTTGCTAATTGGTACTCTTCAATAAGATGATATGTAACTAATGTGTTGGTTTCTATATTGCCTGTAGCTGCCAAACCACATCATTTATTAGGGCAAATGACCCCTGTGTGTTGTCACAACACTGCACTGCAAGACCTTTTGAAACCTCACCTTTTAACAATATGATTTCAACTCCAATGAAAAACAAAGTTGATTAGAGTTCACAAGAAATCCCAACAAAAAATCTGCCAGTGCCCAATATAAAGATTAAGAACTGAAAGAACTGTGGATGCTATACATCAAAAGAAGAAATTGCTGGAAAAGCTCAGCAGGTCTGGCAGCATCAGTGTAAAGAAATTACAGTTAACGTTTTGGGTTGAGTTCTGAGGAAGGGTCACTTGAATGGAAACATTACCTGTGATTTCTGCCCACAAATTCTGCCAGACCTACTGAACTTTCCCAGCAATTTTTTTGTGTTCCCAATGTAAAAGATTCCTGGCATTTATGTCCACAAAGCTTATGGGTAGCATTAGACATCTGTAGAAACCGTACACAAATGGAAAATTTTTTAAAAAATGTTCTTGTGGTCACCCAGAGCAGACCCTGCAGAATAAAATAAGTCGAAGCCTGATTGACAAATAAGGAAGCATTCCACTATTGCTGACACAATTGTCCAGTTTAACCACTGGATGGGGAAATATAGTAGTTGCTGTATGTTTTATGTCAGCCAGAAGAAAGGGAACAAGACTACTCTGCAGTTGCAAATATATAGTTCCAGCCCTGACAAATGAATGCCCCATGTTTTGGTTCGAAATTACAAGTTAGATTAAAGTGATGAAGTCTGAAATTAGAAAGATATTGTGTCAAATACAAAATCTTTTATTAAAGAGAAGGAGTCTGGAATTACATATCCTCTGAAAGTTATAAAATAAAATTTTATAATAATAATTATTATAATATAATTATTATAATAATTATAGTGTTATAAGATTTTATTATAATTTTATAAAATAAAATAAAATGTTCGCTGTTTGATTTTGAAATTGATAGATCAGATTTCTGTCTTCAGTTGATTATTGTTTCATTTTAACATGCTTTTAATGGTTCGTCCTGATGTTTCATCATTTTCAAAGACATATAGTTGTCTCCCCTCAAGCCTCATTGGTTTATAACAGAGTACACAAGTTGTATTCAGTTCAAAGGGTTTATTGAAATGACTGGTTAAATCCGCCTGTGTTAGACTGACTGCTCATTCTTGCTTCATTTATCTTTCAAGTTCAAGCTCTGGTGAAATTTAGGATCATGTCTATATAGCCTTGAAATATTTTCTCTTCCTATTCCTGTGCAATATACAATACAGGCATTATTTGTCAGTGATGGTGATACTATTGAACAACAGAATAGGCTAGGAGGTATCGCTGGAGATTGGCTCTCCCTATTTAACTGTTTATGTTTGTTATTCATTCCTGGGATCTGGGCGTCACTGGTTAGGCCAGCATTTATTGCCCATTCCTAATTGCCTAGAGAGCAGAAGTAAGAGGGAACTGTGTTGTAGGTCTGGAGTCACATGTAGACCGGACAGGTAACACAGCGGTTTCCTTCCTTAAAGGACATCAATGAATCAGGATTTTTTCCCCCCATTTTCCCTAATTACCTTTGACAAGATGGTGGTGAGCTGCCTCCTTGAACTGCTGCAGACCATTTGTTGAAGGTAAACACTGCCATTAGGGGAGGAGTTACAGGCTTTTGGTCCAATGTCAATGAAGGAACAGGGATATATTTCCAAGTCAGGTTGGACAGTGGCTTGGAGGATAACTTACGGTTGTTGGTGTTCCCATGCATCTGCTGCCCTTGTTTACATGGTAGTGGCCATAGGTATGGAAGGGACCCTTTAAGAAAACTTATCTTGTAGATGGTATTCTCTGCTACTGAATGTCAGTGGTGGAGAGTGTGGATGTGGTGCCAATCAGATGGACTCCTTTGCCCTGGATGGTGTCAAGCTTCTTGCGTGTTGTTGGAATTGCACACATCCAAGCAAGTGAGAAGCATTTTATCACATTCCTGATCGTCTTATGGGCAGGATTTGGGGAATCATCAGGAGAATAACTTGCTGCGGGATTTGTAGTCTCTTGATATGCTCTTGTAGCCACTGTCTTTATATGGCTAGCCCAGTTAGTTTTTGATCAATGATAACCCTCAGCATGTTGGTAGTGGGGGATTCGATGTAGGTGGTGCCATCAAATGTCAAAGGGCAATGGTTAGATTCTCTCGTTTTGCAGACGGTCATCGCTTTGTCACTTGTTAGCCAAAACCTAGATCTTATCCAGGTCTTCCTGCATTTGGACATGGACTAGTTTATTATCTGAGGAATCGTGAATGATGCTGACCATTGTGCAATCTTCAGTGAACATTCACGTTTCTAATCTTATGATGGAGGGAAGGTCATTGATAAAACAGCTGAAGATGGTTGGGTCCAGGAAACTTCCCTGAGGAACTCCTGCAGAGATACCCTGGAGCTGAGATGACTGACCTCCAACAACAACAACCACCTTTTATTTGCTAAATGTGATTCCCATTGATTGCAGTATTGCTCAGGCTTCTTGATGCCATGCTCAGTCAAATGCAGCCTTGATGTTGAGAGCAATCACTCAACCTCCCCTCTGGAATTCAGCTCTTTTGTCCATGTTTGAGCTAAGGCTCAATGAGATCAGGAGTTGAGTGGTCCTGGTGGAACCCAAACTGAACATCAGTGAGCAGCTGATTGCTGAGCAGTTGCAGCTTGACAGTGCTGTTAGTGATATCTTCCAACACTTTATGATTGAGAGTAGACCAATGGGGCAGTAATTAGCAAGATTGGGTTTGTTCTGCGCTTTGTGAATAGAATATACCAGAGTAATTTTCCACATTTTTTGGATAGATGTCAGTGTTGGAACAGCTTGGCTAGGCATGCGTAAGTTATGAAGCTCAAGTCTTCAGTACTATCAATGGAATGTTGTCAGGGCCCATAGCTTAGGCAGTGTCCAATGCCTCATGGCTCTTATTGATAGCACATGGAGTGAATTGAATTAGCTGGAAACTAGCACCTGTGATGCTGGGTACCTCTGGAGGTGATAAGTGCACAATGCAATGAATGGGAGGAACCTTAGCTCTCAACAAGTAAGAATTTTCTTGACGTATCTAAATCTATTGTGCATGAGTTGATAGAGATTAATTTCTACAACAAGTCAACAACCCTACTATGTAGGGGGAGGCAGTGGCCTAGTGGCATTATCACCAGATCCAGAACCTCCAGTAATGATCTGAGGACCCTGATTCAAATCCCATCATGGCCAATTGTGGAATTTGGATTCAATTTTAAAAATTTGGAATTAAGAATCTAATGTTTGTGAAACCAATGCTGATTGACAGAAAAACCCATCTGGTTCACCAATCTGCTTTAGAGAAGGAAATAGCCATTCTTACCTGGTCTAGCCTACATTTGATTTCAGACCCACAGCAATTGGTGGGCAATAAATGCTGGCCTGGCCAGAGACGTCTACATCCTGTGAATGAATAAAAAAGAAATCATGACTCCCTGGATGATGGTTGGTACACTGGATGAATGTCCGTCATTTTATGGTTGGCAATTCCTGTGTCTTTTGTGGAAGTCCTGGGAGATATCATGGGTAGATTTGCCTGATTAAATAGGTCTCCACTCCATTTCCTCACTCTGTTTACTTTCCATGATGACATCTGTGCAGATGGAACTAAAAACAAAATCCACTGGCTTTTAGCTTTTTTTATTATATCCTGATTCCATTAAGTGCATATTTTATTTTGTTTGTTCTGTTCACTTAATTCCACCTTCGTCCTTCATGTTTGAGATGAAAACTTTCAGCAGCAACACAATAGAAAGAGAGGAAAAGTTATGGCTGAGGATATGGAAAGATTCCTTATGAGTCAAACATGTTCCTTGTTATCTAAAAGCATTCTCACTGAATTTGTAACAAATACTCCTGGTCACTCTGCCTCTGTCTACATTGGTGCTATTGATGTGCAGGGCTCTTTCATAATCTCAAATAAAAGTCCCAATGTGGTGTCAAAATTATCTTTGGATAATTTGGGGAGAAGGTATGCCCTGTGCCTGCGACGTCACCAGTTTAAATACATAAGTGCCACACTACTGCTCACTACCCCCCATGGAGGAGATGTTCCTACTGCAGCCTTGTCCTCTGAACTCGCATGGTCTGTCACCCAGTGGGCTCAATTTTGATGTCAAGTGAATGAGTTAAAATCTCACCCAACATGCAGAGATTCATTTGTTCAAGTCCACTCCTAGACTGTAGCACAACGTCTCAGGATGACTCTTCAGCACCCTGTGCTGCACTCGCTCCATTACTCATCAGATGTGCTGACTTGTGGGTGAAACTGAGGCTTCACTTGTCCTCTCGGGTACCTGAAAGGACTTGCAGTACAATTTCAAAGTGGAGCAGGGTAATTCCCCCGGCTTCCCAGCCAATATCTCTCATCAGTCAGCATCTGCAAAAGCAGGTGATCCTGTCCCTATCACATTGCTGTTGGAAACTTGCTCTGTGCAAATAAGCCTGCTCCATTTCCCACATTTAAATATTAACTATAATGTCATCGGCTGTGCACTGCTCTGGATAATCCTGTGATTGTGAAAAGGTCTATATAAATGCAAGCCTTTCTTCTTTAAACCATGGGAGCATTTATTGGGGGGAAAGAAAAACAGCAAGGAGCCTTCCCAGTGCTCTGGCCCATATTTCTACACAGGGACACTGGGACAAGAACAGCTCCTCAAGTCTCATCCACCATTTAATCAATTAGGTCACGGACATACCTTAGCTCAATGTTGTTCTCATCATTGTCCTCAATACTCTTACCAAACAATCATCTATTAATCTTAGATCAATTGAAAATTTCAAGACTAACAGCCACAGTTGCAGATTTTCATTACATTACACATCATTACAACCTCAATTACAATGGAGTGGGGTACTCCTAGAGTGCATACAGCATGGAAGCAGACCATTTGTTCCAACCAGTCCATGCTGAACATAATCCCAAACTAAACTAGTCCCACCTGCCTGCTCCTGGCCCATATCCTTCCAAACCTTTTCTATTTATGTACTTATGTAAGTGTCTTCTAAATGATGTAACTGTTCCTGCATCCACCACTTCCTCAGGAAGTTCATTCTACATACAAACCATCCTGTGTAAAAAGAAGAAAAAATGGCCCTCATATCTTTATTTAAATCTCTCTGTTCTTAAAAATATGCCCCCCCCCACCCCACCCGTCTTGAAATCCTCCATCCTAGGGAAAAGACACTATTAACCCTATCTGTACCTGTCATGATTTTCTAAACCTCTATAAGGTCACCTCTTAACCTCCTACACTGCAGTGAAAAAATTCCCAGCCTCTCTTTATAACTGAAACCCTCCATACACCACAAAATCCTGGTAAATCTCTTCTGAATCCTCTCCAGCTTAATAAAATCTTTCCTGTAACTGGGCAACAAGAACTGAGCACAGTACTGCAGAAGAGGCCTCGCCACTGTTCTGTACAATCTTCTACATGAGTTCCCAGTTCCTATACTCAAAGGACTGAGCATTGAAGGCAAGCATGCTAAACACCTTCCTAAGCACCCTGTCTATATGTGACCAAAGAATTATGTACTTGAACCCATAGATCCCTGTATTCTACAGCACTACCCCAAGGCCCTACTATTAATTGTATTTTGCCTACAGAAAGGAAGGAACTTTGCTCTGGAAGACCTCTCTGCATTTCCTAGTGACAATTCAAAGTGTGCACTCCAGTGAACCTGGCATGTGGGGCAAACACAGCAGCAAAGCGCCTGCGCAGAAATTAACAAGATCAGCTAGTTTTGTTTTGCGACACTGGTTGGAAGAGAGGCATTTAAATGAAAAAATATTTCAGTTATGCAGATGCAGAGAAACTATTTCCTGTGCTGGGGGCATTCTGAATGAAAAGGCACAATCTTAAGTGTGGAGTTTGGTCATTCAAAAGTGAAAGTGGAAAGCACACTCTCATGTAATTGGTGACAAAAATCTACAACTGTTTGAGATTGATCGATGATTGTTTGGTAAGAGTATCGAGGGCTATATAGAGAACAACATTGAGCTAAAGTATGTCCGTGACCTAATTGATTAAATGATGGATGAGACTTGAGGAGCTGTTCTTGTTTCAGTGTCCCTGTGTAGAAATATGGGCCAGAGCACTGGGAAGGCTCCTTGCTGTTTTTTACATAGTGAACTGGGATCTTTAAAAGGCAGTTGTGACCTCAGGACATAGGCCAAGTTATGTCATTGTTGGTACCTCTTGTGCGTAGTTGTTTGGGATTTAAAGTAAGATCACAATTGCACCTAGTGTAGAGATAACAAGGTGTAGAGCTGGATGAACACAGCAGCTGCTTGGCCTGCTGTGTTCATCCAGCTCTACACCTTGTTATCTCAGATTCTCCAGCATTGGCAGTTCCTACTATCTCTGCAGCTAGTGTACCTTTGTTACAGGATGTCAAACATTCTCAACAATTCACTGTCATGCCATGTACACTCCCTTAGTCATGATGGTGACCCATCAGAACACACCTTCTTTTGTGACCTGTATTCTGTGTTCTGACAGCTTCTTCTGTAAAAGAAATTTCTCTTGATCCCACTCCTTGCTGTAAGTATCCATTTTTACGTTGAAGACCCCTTAGACTTTGCAACCTGTTGAAACATATTTCCTTATTATCTCCCAAAAATCTTTGTATTTCAAAAGCCTCTGAGTCTGCTGTGTCTTTATTTTCTGCTTACAGTAATCCCATCTCTTCTCAACTGCCGTTATGCCCAATAGATTTAATTGTAATTAATGCTCTTCATTCTCTGTAGTTTGATGTCTTTCTAAAATTAGATGCTCAACTGTAGCCTAACCATTGTCTTGTGCAGGTTTATCATTATCTTTCGGAAAATACTCGGCGCTTCTATTTATAAAACTCCAGTATCATAGTCTAGTCTGTCTGCACTTTCACACTGGGGGAGCTGTCTGGTGGAATCCCTTAGAAAATCCCTCTTTGAGCCATCAGTAGCTTTCCATTGATTATAACCGTGTGTGTTTGTGAGAAGCAACTTGAATTTATAGAGCAACTTCCATTATATCAGCACAGCAGCTCACTGCCAATGAAGTGTCTTTTAAAATGTAAGCACTGTTTTAAGGTGGGAAAATGGGCCAGCCAAACTGCATGGAGCAAAGTTCAAAAAAGCAGGCATGAGGTTCATGTGCAAATTAGCCATTTTAATGCTGCTGGCTAGCCAGGATACTGGTACAACTCTCCTGCAAATAGCACCACAGGATATTTTAATGAGGACAAATGCAACATCACTTTGCCATCTCATCTGAAAGCTGGTTCCATGCCCCTGCAGTGCCAGCCAAGATTATGTTGTCAAGACCTATGATGGGACTTGAACACACAACCTGTTGAATCCCAGGGGAGATAGTCTTTGCTACCATTAAACTGCTAGAAGGCAAGCAATTACTTAACTGATTATTATAAATGTGAGAGCAAAATCAGGAAGGGCTGTAAACCAGGGAAAATAGTGTCAATGGCAATGCAGGGCTGCTGGAGTGTTTGCTTTTTGGTTGGAGAATCAGTAGGAATCTGCTGGTCATTTCCAATGGGAAGGCCCACAGTAGGAATCAGATGGATCAGACTCTCTCAATGGTAGGAAACCACCTCAAAGAATATTAGCGAATCAGATGGGTTTTTATAACAATTTATAGTCACCGTCACTGAGACGAACTTTCAATTCCAGGTTTATTCATTGAATTTCAATTCCAGCAGCCACTATAGTTGGATTTGAGCCTTTGTCCCGAGAACATTAGCGTGGACCTCCTGGGGTTGGGGCAGCTGCCGCCAAGGCCCAGTGGGGAAAGACCACCACTTAAGGTCTTTCTGCCGCAGTTAAATGGGGGTCTGTTCAATTATTGGACCCTCCTGGTGTGTCAACTATATGTAAAGATAATCTTGTACAGGTAAGAAATGTCTTTGGTTTGTCTACTGAATAGAATCCAACTCCAATGTTTGTTTCTTCATATACTACTATACAGCTGAACTGCTTTAGTTACTATGTATGTACATAAAGATATCTTTTATGAATAAAGTATATTTTTTTGAAATTTAAAAAAAAGCATGGGCCTCTGGATTGCTTGTCTAATGACAAGTGGTAGCTAGCAATAATTTTTTTTTGAAAGATGTTAATTTAATTGAAAAGGAAAACAACAAACTGCCACTGGTTGAAGCTCTATAAGGAGCTTTGACTTTCCTTTTTGAAAGATTACAGTGATCCACACTGCAGGAAATTTTTATGGTTCCATTTCTATGTCACTTCGCTGCTAATGCAGCTAGACTGCTGTGTGTGTGTGTAGGTGTGTTTAGGCCTGTGGGCATATGTGGGTGTGGAGTGTTGAGGGCTGTTTCATCTACAATGCAATTTTTAGATGTTGGAGATGCCATGGTGTCAGTCACCTGTGTAGCCAGGAAATCCAGAGCGAGATTGACTGTCCCTTTAAGAAATGTGATTTTAATCTATAACCATAAAATCTAACCCCTTTTTGAAAGCATTCAAGCAGGAATCTGCTGAAACCATTATCATTGCTCCTTCCTAGGTCCTGCAAAAATCACATTCTCCTGAAATGTTTGCTCCCTTGTTTTCAGTTCCATTTTTTCATGATTGTCATGTCATGACTAGTTTCTGAAATATGTTTTTGTATGATTTATTGGAGTCAGTAAGCTTTTACTTTTTATTATCTTCCCTTTTGTTTGAAGATTATTGATCTTGCTGACTGGTGTTGAATATAGTGACACAGTGCTAGGAGGTGGTTGGAGGGGACTAGGGGTGGATTGTGGAGTCAAGTGTTTCAGTGTCTACTTCTTTCTGTCCCTCAGAAACCATTTCTGCTGGTAATCTCTCAACCTCTGAAGTCTTTCATACTTCCTCATGGCTTTATCTCCGTACACCTGGCCTCTAGCAGGAGCACTTTTCAGCATATTCGGAATGTTTTGAATTGTAGTCACCACTTTAATGTGGGAAATGCAGCAGTCAATTTGCACATAGCAAGTTCCCGCAAACAACAATGAGAAAAAGACAGAATAATCTGCATGAAGGCCATCCTTGTAGAAGGATAAATATTGGCCAGGGCACAGAGGCTAACCGAAAGGCCCTCAGTATAATGTCATGTCGTCAGCAGCATTTCCTCTAATTTCCTCACTGACTGCACAGTCCTCTGAGGTCCCTACACTGCAGTGACTTCTGGAACTGTAGGTCAATGCTGCAATCCATGTGCCGCACTGTGTGGAACGTTGCAGCTTAGAGGGAATGTTGACCGTCAGAATCTCCAACAACGTTTCACTCCCTCAGCACTACACTTGAAAATCAAAGTAGATTATAAACTGAAGTCCCTGGAGGACAAACCCACAATCTTATGACATTGTCAGTCCATATGCTGTCACTCAATGGTCTTTGTTGCTGATCAAGTGGGAAATGTCTTGTGAAAACATTAAAGTTCTGAATGCAGTGAAAGCATTGCAGGGTGCTGCGGGATGTTGCCGTGAGAGCAGTGCATTTTACTAAGTATCTGTACTTTTGTTCTGCAGGTCTCATGGCTCACAAATTGTCAGTCCACGATTACCAGCTGCTGCTGAACAAAGGATGGGTTAGGTGAGTGAGCGTTGGTGAATCGAAACCCAGAGCATTTAAAACCCTGAATCTGATGCAGAACAAGTTTTCTTTAAATTCAGTCGTGGCATGAGGGCAACACTGGCTAGAATTGTACACATTGCCCATCACAGACGGTAGTTAAGAGTCAACCACATTGATGAGGGCCAGACCAGGCAAGGATGGCAGTTTCCTTCCTTAAAGGGCATTAGTGAACCAGATGGGTTTTTTTTTCAAACCATGGTTTCATGGTCATTGTTAGGCTCTTCCAGATTTTTGTTATTGAATTTGAATTCAGGTCCCTAGAACATTACATGGGTGAGAGATAGTAGGAACTGCAGATGCTGGAGAATCCGAGACAACAAGGTGCAGGGCTGGATGAACACAGCAGGCCAAGCAGCATCATAGGAGCAGAGAGGCTGACGTTTCGGGCCTAGACCCTTCATCAGAAAAGGGGGAGGGGAAGGGGGTTTTGAAATAAATAGGGAGAGAGTGGGAGGCGGATAGAAGAGGGATAGAGGAGAGGATAGGTGGAGAGGAAACAAACAGGTCGAAGAGGCGGGGATGGAGCCAGTAAAGGTGAGTGTAGGTAGGTAGGTAGGGAGGGGATAGGTCAGTCCAGGGAGGACGGACAGGTCAAGGGGGCGGGATGAGGTTGGTCGGTAGGAGATGGAGGTGCGGCTTGAGGTGGGAGGAGGGGATAGGTGGGAGGAAGAACAGGTTAGGGAGGCAGGGACGAGCTGGACTGGTTTTGGGATGCGGTAGGGGGAGGGGAGATTTTGAAACTTGTGAAATCCACATTGATACCATTGGGCTACAGGGTTCCCAAGCGGAATATGAGTTGCTGTTCCTGCAACCTTCGGGTGGCATCGTTGTGGCACTGCAGGAGGCCCAGGATGGACATGTCGTCTGAGGAATGGGAGGGGGAGTTGAAATGGTTCGCGACTGGGAGGTGCAGTTGTTTGTTGCGAACCGAGCGTAAGTGTTCTGCAAAGCGGTCCCCGAGTCTCCGCTTGGTTTCCCCGATGTAGAGGAAGCCACACCGGGTACAGCGGATGCAGTATACCACATTGGCAGATGTGCAGGTGAACATCTGCTTGATGTGGAAAGTCTTCTTGGGGCCTGGGATGGGGGTGAGGGAGGAGGTATGGGGGCAGGTGTAGCACTTCCTGCGGTTGCAGGGAAAAGTGCCGGGTGTGGTGGAGCTGGAGGGGAGTGTGGAGCGGACAAGGGAGTCACGGAGAGAGTTGTCCCTCCGGAAAGCAGATAAAGGTGGGGAGGGAAAGATGTCTTTGGTGGTGGGGTCGGATTGCAGATGGCGGAAGTGTCGGAGGATGATGCGTTGGATCTAACATTACATGGGTGTCTGGATTAACAGCCTAGTGATAATACCACTAGGTCACCACCTCCCCTATTAAGCTTATCTAAAGCTTGATGTTTCCTTAAAGAATTTCAATCTTTATTCTTTCTGATAATCCCACACGCTGCCTGGATGGGTCAGTGGAAAGCACACTGCCTTGTGCAGGAGTGATCAATATAGGCTGCAGAAGTTCCATATTTAATACTCCGTCTATACACAGCGTGGCAATCTGGTTGAGATACTGCAGGTAATAACAATGATCTTGGCAGGATTCCTGCTCTTGAATGAGCAATGTAGCAACTTAGCAACCCCTGTGATCCCTCCTGATCCAGTATTCTGCCAACCTGTATTTACTTTTCTGTTTGTTGACTGTGAATGTGTGGACCAAGCGAGCTTAGTATCTCCCCTAACACACAAGATTCGTGGGTCAACACACTGTGGCAGAGCATGACTGACATTTGTTGAAAGTGAGATACCCTCTGAGCATCTACAATCGTGATCAACACAACTCATTGAGTAGAATAGATTGTATTTGCATCTGTCGACATTTAGGGAATTATTTAAATGTGTTAAAGGATATTAAAGAATCTGAGATCAGGCAATGATGAACTGTTTTGATTGGAATCCATTAAAAATAGGGAATTTTAAGGTTATTAAAATCAGAGTTTAGCCTTTTTAAAAAAAATAACTCTTGTGTTAACTGAGTTTCAAAACTGAAACTTGTATTAAGGAAGGTTGTTAAGTGACTTGGAACCAAGCCAAGGTAAATGGACAGATGAACCAGGATTGTATTAAGTAGCAGAGCAGACTAGGGAGCTGTAAGATTTTCTATTCCCTCCCGCACCGAGTGTTGTGCAAGACCTTTAGGATCCTGTAGCAAACTCGTTGTGATATCACAGAGCTGCACATCACAGAATGTAAATAGCACAGTGTGGGCAGACTTAAAGCAGATAGTAATGCACCAAACTATTCAGAACTAGAATGACTCAGATGCTCATGGAAATGAACACCAAAAGGTGGGTAGGTCCTTTGGTTAATGTAACTGTCGGATTAGAGTCTGGTATGTCTATTATTTACCATGTACAGCAGTATTTAGTATTAATGCATAATAAAAAGTGTTACTTTTCAGGTCTAAACCTCAAGACCTTCTCTTCAGCCAGTCTGTCTTGCACCAAACTGTGTTGTTTCAAACCAATCAACAAAATGCTCCTACTCCAGTGTTCCTGATTTCTCATGGAATGAACTGTCACTAGTCAAAGAGCTAAATTCTGTAATGAGGAAGAAGTCCCCCTTGCAAATATCACTAATCTCTCACAGGACCATTGACTGACCACAGACTCCATGACACTACAAACGGTTAAAATGTTTTTAGAAATAAAATGATTATAGGCAATACAAATTTTAGTCAATTAACTGGTGTCCTGTGTGGGATAGAATTATATGTTGTTCCTGATCTCCAACTTCCTGCCTAAAGTTTATCAGAATCTTTTGATATAGAAAATCAAAACCATACGGTTAGTAGTGGATGAATCCAGCAACTCTGGGACCTTGACAGTATCATAGTAAGATATGCAACATCAGACTTTGGATACACAGCTGTTCTTACATTAACAAATTAATTCTACCCAGGGTGACTCTATAATTTGATAATGGCTAATGTTGTGAGACTGCTATCCTGGTATTAGAGCCTCTGAAAGAGCCAGTTGGAGTAGGGATGATCACTTTGGGTCCGATGAGTGCTCCCTCTCGTGAGACCGTGGTGAGAGAGTTTTGCAAAATGATCTGTTTTAATTCCAGGAAGCTGTGATTACCCTCAAAACAGTTTGGATTGTGGATTTTTTCTGATTTCTCTTAGTGCGCTGCCAAGCATCATCCAGTGTTTCATATTGTCCTCTTCTCCTTCCACACCCACTTTTGCCCTCTCTTTCTCTAACTGTATGTTGCCAGTTATTTATGCTCTGTCTGCCTGTCTGTGCTCTAGGTGTCTTCCTCTCTCTTTGGGTTCTCTCTCTGTCTCTCTCTCTCATTCTCACACTTGCCCTCTGTCGCTCACTCTCTCTCTCTCTCTCTCTCTCTCTCTGTGTTTTGCAAGAGGTGTATAACTGATGTACGGTGCTTCTTAGACATGGTAATGCAAGTTGGAAAATTTATCTGCAACTTGGCCAGATTTATTCCATTCGTAAGAGAATTTTCGAAAACAGGTCAGCAATGATTTTGGAGTCAGGAACAGATTACAGGTTTTGGAAAGATTAAGGAGAGGCCACTTTTTTCACTGAAACTTGAGCACATTGCAATCCAGGTTAACTCATTACAATTTCTGCAAGTCTGTCATGTGGATAGCCTGGGATTTTTTTTCTCCCTGGAGAGTAGGTGGTTATAGAGATTTATAAAATTGTGAGAGGCATAGATAAGGTGAATAGCAAAGATCTTTTCCCTAGGATTGGGGACCTCAAAACCGGGGGGATGGTGGGGGGGGTGGGGCATAGGATTTGGGTGAGAGGGGAAAGATCTTTTTCTTAAAAAAAAAATAGAACCTGAGGGGCAACTTCTTCACACAGAGGGTGGTGTGTGTATGGAATGAACTGCCAGAGGAAGTGGTAGAGATGGGTACAGTTACAACATTTTAAAAGACATTTGAATATGTACATAAATAGGAAAAGTTTAGAGGGATATGGGCCAAATGGAGGCAAGTGGAACTAGTATAGATCGGGAAATATGTTCGACATGGACTGGTTGGACCAAAGATGCTGTATGATTCTGACTCTGCAATTTGTTAAGACCAAACCCTGGGTGAGGTTCCTCAATTTGTTACAGTACCAGGTGGACTACCTCAAACCTGTTTAAGCTTTGGGTGAGGGCTCCTGTAATATTCCCCTTGGTTATTCACACGACACCTCTAATTGGTTACGAGAATTTTAAAAGGATCCCTTTCCTTTGTGAATACCTTTTTTGTTTTTTCTCCCAGATCCAAATAAATTTGTACTTTAAAAGAAGCCAATTTTATTAAGCTTTCATAAATTAACAAATGTGCATGTATGAATTGTTAAACATGAGAAGAAACTGTAATGTGATACACCATACACAGATGAAAAATGAGAGGTGAGTCCAAAAAGATAAAAGCATAATAAAAGGATTTACAGCTGTGATGAAGAGTCATCTAGACTCAAAACGTTACCTTGCTCCCTCTCCATGGATGCTGCCTGACTCGCTGTGATCTCCAGCATTTTTTGTTTTTAAAAAGATTTAAAGATAAGTTCTGAATTGCTTGTGAAGAGCAAATTGGTGAATGTTGCATCTGTGATGCATTGATGTTGGCTGTCAATTCCATGATTCTAGGCTTTGTAGTTGGATTGAAATTCCTCAGTCCTGATTCCATGTGGTACTGGCTGACTAACAGCACTCTGAGTAAAATGTAGTGTTTTTTTTAGTTTGCTTTGCTTGCTGTGCAGGGGTATTTTAAATGGCTGTTCACAGTGCTTCATAACACACTTGGAAATAAGGCGACTAGTGCACACACAGCTTGCTTTTAAAGCATGTGTATTCCTGAAAGGGGGAAACCCCAAATGTGTTAGGTAGCCAAGAAAATCGATATTTGGTCACACATCTTTTATTTATAGAAAAAAAAGTGTAATTAAAGTTCAGTAGACCCATAGATCCAGGGTTATGATAAAGTTCAAACTGATGGAAGATGAAAACTGGTCTATGTTATGTCAAGAGATTTGAAGACTGAAAAGTTTTTTTCACGATTATAGCGAGGGAGCATTAGTAGTTACATGGGGATGTGAAATGTTTGTAGTCTTCATGCGATGATGTTTCATGCCAACGTGGACTACAGGCCTTTCCATAACAGTCTTATTGGTATTGAAAGAAATCTCAAACTCCTTCATGTATACATTGATTCAGGCCCAGTCTGACGAGATGTGACTGGAATATTTCAGGCAAGGTACAAATAGCAATGGGTACACTCTCTATCCCGAAAGCAGCAATGGATTGAGCAACAAAAGGAAGGTCTTATTCTTCTAGAAGAATAAGAGTTTTATTCTTTGGCAATAACTAACACAATACCATCGACTGAGGGAAAACTCAGCCATGTTTGTGCAGCTCAGTAATCTGACCAGGAATGTACAAGGGTCAGGAAATGCTGCCTGCAAAGGTTGTTGAAATTTCTTTCAGGCCAGAAGCCACGCTGGACAATAGTGGAAGGCTTTATCGATGTACAACTACAGATTGGTTATACCACAATCCATTGCAAAGCAAAACCCTGCAGAAACTCCATGAGGTGTTCTCTTAGCTATCGTAAAGTACAGAGCAAGACCTCAACAACCAGTTTGGTGACCAGATATTTCAAAAGACATTTTGTCTTATAGGCCAAGTGCCTGCAGAACCAATGGTTTGATCAAGTAAATCAGCTAGAGGAGAGTCACAGTAAAAACCAGCCGGGATGATACAACTCTAGACTTACACTGTCAAACTACAACCCAGGGCAGAAAGTCTGGTTGAGGGTCTGGAAGTCAGAGGCCAGCAGAGAATCAGATCAGCCAAGGCCTTGAATGTTGTCAAAGTGTCCAAAAGGACAAAAGCGACAGGAAAGCATTGATCTCACTAGATCCATGACGTGAAGCAGTATGATTGATTATTACAGAAACAAAAGCAGAAATTGCCGGGAAAACTCTGCAGGTCTGGCTGCATCTGTAGACAGAAAGAAGAGTCAACATTTTGGGTTCAGTGACTAGCTCTGAGGAAAGGTCACTGGACCTGAAACATTGACTCTGCTTTCTCTCTACGGATGCTGCCAGACCTGCAGAGTTTTCCCAGCAATTTCTGCTTTTCTTTCTGTTTTCCAATATTTGCAGTTCTTTCAGTTTTTAATGATCGCATATTCTGTAATAATCATATCTAGGCTGCCTCAGGCAGTGTACAGATGGTAAGACTATTCCAGCCATGGTACAACACCCATATTCTACCGTTGAATTCCTATCGAAATCCACTTGTGGCATTCAGAGTTTCAGCTCACCTTGACCTGTCAGATTATAGGGAGGGGAAGATGGGGATAAAATATTTGTTAATCCAGAGACCCAGGTCATGTTCTGGGGACTTGGGTTCAAATCCCGTCACAGCAGATGGTCGAAGTTGAATTCAATAAATATCTGGAATTAAGAATCTAACGATGACCGTGAATCCATTGTCGATTGTCAGAAAAACCCATCTGGTTCACTAATACCCTTTAGGGAAGGAAACTGCCATCCTTACCTGGTCTGGCCTACATGTGACTCAGACCCACAGCAATGTGGCTGACACTTAACCACCCTCTGGGCAATTAGGGATGGGCAATAAATGCTGCCTGGCCAGCGATGTCCTCATCCCGTGAAATGATTTTTTTAAAATTCAAAGACTGCTAATATTCTGTGTAATCGTTGACACCAATCGGTAAATGACAGGAATAATGTGGACCAAGCAGAAAGAACTTAGCCGTGGTATAAAACAATTTGGGGCAGGGATGGTGGAGTTTGGGATTCCAATTGACTCCTTCCATTGCTGCACTGAGCATTACTTAATGATAGCGACAGGTATGGTACTGTGTTGATTCCGAGTGCTCAGGGTCATGGAACTGAGTTACAAACGGGTATCCATCATCCATGTGGAGGTGTTTGCTTCTAATTTACCCTACTAACGCACTCGGAGGTATGTTACTGGGTGAATGCTTCAGAGAAAGTGTTCAAGTTCCAGAATAGCTGTTAAAATATTATATATTTTTTAAATAATGCTGGATCACTGAAAGTGGCTTAAACAGCTATCCGATTGGAATAAAAACACAATTGGTTCCCTAATGTCCTATAAGTTTGGAAATTTGTTTTTCTTGATCTGAAGTATCCCCAACAGGACTATGGTTAATTCCTAACCGCTCCAGCAAGCTAATCGGTCAACCACAACCTTTTCCCATTAACTAGTGACGGACAATAAATATCACCAATGTCTACTTTCTTAGACTAAATATTTAAAGAGGAGTGTTACAGATAGGCACAAGAAGTTCAGGCAGTTTATACACGGGAATAGTTAGTCAATCGGCCCATACCCCAAAAAAAGGGCTTGGTTAGTTTGGTTAGCTGGATGGCTGGCTAGTTTGCAATGCAGAGAGATGCAAACCATGTGGGTTCAGTCCCTACACTGGCTGAGGTTACCGTGAAGGATTCTCGTTCTCAACCTCTTCCCTTGCCTGAGGTGTGGTGACCCTCAGATTAAACCTCCATCATTTGCCCCTCTTGTGAGACAGCAACCCTATGGTCCGGTAAGACAATGGTGACTTTTGCCTTTTTGTTTCAATGTAGCTTTATAAAATATTATGTAATGTTAGCTTGATAAATATCAATATCGTATAATAATATTTTACTAATATTAAGATATTAAATTGTTTTCTACTTTGTCTAGGAGTGGAAAGTATCTGTACAAAGCCGCTATGCCTATTACATGTTGTCCCACCTACCCCATGAGGTAAGCACAATTTTAACCATCTGTATCTCTGATTTCACTCTCAGTTCCTCTACACCTCTTTTTTTAAGAGGTGATTTTTTCAGTCAGTCTGAATGTTGCCACTCCTCGAATGTTATGCGTGTCAGAGATAGAAAATGACAATTATTTCACCAAGTGGACCAACCAACTCTCCCCAGGTTGGGCAGCACAGTAGCTCAGTGGTTAGCACTGCTGCCTTACAGCGCCAGGGATCTGGGTTCGATTCCACCCTCGGGCGACTGTTTGGAATTTGCACATTCTCTCCATGTGTGCATGTGTTTTCTCCCACAGTCCAAAGATGTGCAGGTTAGTTTGATCAATCTTGCTGATAAAAGAACTGTCTTATAGTGTCCAGAAATGCGCAGCTTAGATGGGTTAGCCGTGGGACATGCAGGGAGATTGGGATGGGGTGGTCTTCAGAGGGTTGGTGCTGATTCAATGGGTCGAATGGCTTCTTTCTGCACTGTGAGGGTTCTAGGTCAAGGAAAGTAAAATTAGATGTTCAAAAAAACTTATTTCTACACTGTCCCATTAAACACTCATGAGACAATTTACCATGTTTAAGGCAAATTCCTAAGTGTGTTTTGACTTTTTGTGGTTTTGTACATTACAGAGGTTCCCCAAATTGTGTTTTTGTTTTGGCACAGTTACTGTGAATGCTCAGTCTGTGTCTTTAAAAAATTGTGTTGCATTGTCACTCCCCTCTTCCCCACCAACACCACCAGCCCTACACTGTCCTCCCCTGTAACCCCCCCACCCCCCCCACCGCTTCCTGCAGTCTCCCTCCTCATCCCCTTCCTAATTCCCCCTTGACACAGGATTGGGGAGACAGAGTGAGAGGGGCTACAACTGAGATGGAGGGGGCAGGGCTGTTTTCAGAAAGAGAGAGTGATGTTGGGGAATGAGGGACAAGTGGGAGGATCATGGGAAATTAAGTGACAAACCAGAGGTAAGCAGAAAGTTCTAGTTAAGAGGCCAGTGGGTTCAAGGCAGGCAAGAGGACTTTAATGCAAAATGTACACATTGGAAGCACAATCCACTCTTATACTTCCTTAAGGGTAAATGATTGTTTAGCGTGTTTTTTTAGGAGCACAGTAGGAATACTAATCAAGAAATAGCTACACAGAACAAGATAGGTACAGAGTAAGGCCTCCTTGTACACTCTTCCATTGGTACTTTTGCAATAGGCATAGCAAAGAGTTAGATACAGAACAAACCTCTCTTTCCATCAAATACTGCAGGACACAGATATTGGGTAAAGCTGTAACTGATTGTATATTGAAAATTGTTTTGAGGCAATGACTTGGTCCATTAGATATGTTGGACTAATTTTATTCTTTTTAATTTGTGCAAATTTTAGAGATTTCCTTGCCCTCCATATCAGCTGTTAACTTCTTCCAAATAATAAACTTTCAAACCGAAATGAATCTCTTCATTTAAATCCCTGAAAGATGAATAGGTGATTCCCTCCCTGACCTTTGATATCCACCGGGTTTAGTTCTCCTTTTGTCAGAAGCAGAATGACTATCCACTGGTGCTCCGTATATAGTAGTTCGCTCATGGGTCCATCTGCAATGCAAATACAACAACAAGGTCCCCATGCTCCATCGTATGGGGAGGTGTGATTTGAAAATTGTGAATCTGCTGATGCATCTGATGCTTGACCCATCCAATCGCTCCAGGACATTGACCCAAGTCTTCCAATCCGTGTCAGAACTGACACAGATCAGATGGAAAACTGAGCACCTACCCTAACCATTTAAAAATCTCCTAATTCCAATGCAACACCAAAACAACCCTCTCAGCACCACAGTCCTCAAAAGAAGATTGAAGCAGAGGTTTTCCCCTATTTTTATGACACTAGCTGCCATCATTAAGTTTAAATGTCCTAAAGTACCTGCTGAGATTGCCTGTTCAAGCTTGAGACCGATGACCTCCTGATCGAGGTGTCAAGAGATCTACCAGTGAGTCAAAATTAATACAGTTGCTTCATCAACACCCCAAACAGTGTCAGAATGAAATACACTTCCTCTTCCTACCCTCAGGAACAAGATGGGAGGTCATAGTCATCAAGTCATACAGCACAGAAACAGACCCTTCGGTCCAACTCGTCCATGCTGACCAGGTTTCCTAAACTGAACTAGTCCCATTTGCCTGCATTTGGCTTATAACACTCCAAACTTTTCCTATCCATGTAGCTGTCCAAATTCCTCTCAGATGTTGTAGCTGTATCTGCCCTGTGATTGAATTGAATGAAGGGTTATGGTTGGTACAGTGGGGCTTCCAGGGAGTTGTGGGTTCAGTGAGTTTCACAACTGCAAATGGGAAATTGGGACTCGGGGAGACTGGAGGCAAGGATTCAGCAGACTCCAAGGCAATGTTCAATCAAGTGGATGAGAACCAAGCTGCAAAATTGAGAATCCAGACTTAAAGGGACAATAAATAAAAACCGAAAGAACTGTGGATGCTGTAAATCAGAACCAAAAACAGAAGTTGCTGGAAAAACTGTGGGTCTGGCAGCATCTGTGTTTTGAGGAAGAATCACTGGACCCAAAATGTTAACTCTGATTTCTGTTCACAGATGCTGCCAGACCTGCTGAGCTTTTCCAGCAACTTCTGTTTTTTTGTTCTCAAAGGGACCATGTTCAGTTCCAGTAAATAATTACCATTGGGTCTGCTGGCTCATCACTCAAGTATTTTTTGATCCAATTTTTAGCTTAATTTGTTTTATTTTGGCAGTCTGTCTGAATCCATTAGAAAGATAAATGGATCAGATAGAGATTCTGTGCACAGCCAACAACAGATCCCCATGCACACATTACGAATTAATGGCTTGGTCTGGCTGATTTTTTTTCATGGTAATTTAATTGGCACAAATGTTTGTCACTCTCTAATTTATTGTAGAAAGATAGTTCAAACATTGACTGTTAATGGTCTACAGGATGCCATTATTTCTGTTCAGTTACCATTTACTGGTTAATAAAGCTGTTTCTCAGTCTATGGTGTAAGCCTTAGTCCAATGAAATATTGGGATGTCGGTTAAGGTTAGTTGTCTAGAGTATGATGCAGAATGCTGTTAATAACGAACATTCAATCCTTGTACCCTCTACTCTCCTGGTTTCCAAGTTGAGAAATGTCAGTCGGGGCAGTTTCTGGATCGCAGGGTCCAAGATGTGGGATGTCAGTAAAGTCCCAGTGCAATGTGCAGACCTCCTGGGAATTGCCCAGGAAGCTTGAGCTATTAATTGGCAAATCCCCGGCTCCCCAAGACCCTTTACATTTGTTTAAATACTGAGTGTGCTTCACATTCCTGGAAGTTGGGAAGGTAAATGGAGTAAGGGCTTGATACCAGACGGGTCCAAAGTGCTAAACTTGACAAAAATAATCCAAACAATTGAAGCACACCAACAATGGTTAAACCTTCCCCCCCCCACTCAGCATGAGCAGTCTGGAGCTAGTTAACTACAAAATAAAAGGCTCCGAGGCCCCTGACAAAGGCCTTTAGTATAATGACAGGATTCAATAAGACATACAGAAGGTGTTTCCACTTGTGGGAGAATCCCAAATCTTAAAGCCCATAAATATAAGCAAAACGGAACCATTACTAACAAAGCAAAAATTTTTTTTTTACTCCGAGGTGATTTTATAGAGGTTTATAAAAACATGAGTATAGGTAAGGTGAATGGCAAGTGCCTTTTCCCTAGGCTAAGGGATTTCAAGACTAGGGGGCATATTTTTAAGGTGAGAGGAGAAAGACTTTACAAAAGAAATGAGGGGCTAACTTTTTTTATACAGAGTGGTTCGTGTGTGGAGTGAACTGCCAGAGAAAGTGGTGGATGTGGGTACAGTTACAACATTTAAAAGACATTTGGCTAAGTACATTAATAAGAAATGTTTGGAGGGATATGGGGCAAGAGCAGGCAGGTGGGACTGATTTAGTTTGGGATTATGGTCGGCATGGATTTGTTGAACCGAAAAGTCTGTTTCCATGCTGTATGACTCTCTAACTCTGAGTAAGGAGAATATGGACTAATTCTGAAGTAGAATGGGTAAGGCAAATAGATGTGTTTTCAATGGTAGTTGTTTCAGTACATGAAGCAGAAAGGAACAGAGGCAATACTGACAGGAGATGAAGTAAGGAGAGGACTGGTCTGGAATGCACAGATCAGTTGGGCAGGATGTTAGAATTAGTTTCTGTTACAATCTGATGACCTCCATGTCCCTCTGGGAGTGTGGAATGATGTCTCCAATGCCCGATGCTGTGAATCTCTTCTGTTTGCTGTTTCAGGTGCCACGTCTTGGACTTTCGAATATCCAGGTCACAACGCCGAGTTCTAAAGAAAATGAGGAAACTCTTAACATGCACAGGTGGTTTAGTGAAGGAGACAGCTGGTAAGTATGCCACAGGGGTTTGTACCTTCCTGTGTAACTGGACACCTATGCCCAATAGGAAAGCATGGTCTGTATAAGGGAAGTGTTGTGTACAGTGCAAAGACTTCCTGATTGCATTTTTGATCCATTTAGCCATTCTCTGATTATTTCAGTAACTGGGGGGCAAGTGATTTATCTCCCTCCTGAGCCAGCAGCTTCATTGCTTCCATTCAACTGAATTGGATGGCTGTAGCAGTGCCCAGCCCCTGCTGGAGAGCTGGTGGTAATCTCATTTCCAGGTTCCCCGATGACATTGACATTGAATCCCAATTGTTCCTTTGAGGTGCCTAGCTTCCCATCTCCAAACACCTCATTGTTCTCTGCAGCACTACTCAACGGCCACTGCTAGGAATACACATGACTCTGGGCCAGGAACAGACAGAGGTCCCAGGGCAGAAATAAATGGGGTGGGCTTTAGCTGGGGCAAGTCAGGCATGTCTTAGCATATAAAGGTGGGTGGGATTGGGGGTGCAGGAGGGATTCTCTCACAAGGGGTGGCACTTATCTTCTGCAGGGTACAAAGTAGCCAACCAGAGGGCTCCTTGTTGTTCTGCTCACATGGAATGGGCCTTGTAGCATATCAGTGGCAGCTCAATGAGACTCTTTTGGTACTACTTTATTGGCCAGTTTTGGGCTTCATTTGACCTAAGGACAGGAATATCAAACTCCACCTTCCCTCCTGCCCTGATTTAATCCAGGTGGGAAGTATTAGGAAATCTGCAGAGTCTCTACTCTGCCCCATCCTGCCCTGGTGGGAGACAGAGGATGGTGGTAGAGGGTTGTTTTTAGGCCTGGAGGCCCATGACCAGCGGATCTGGGCCAAATGCAGGCAAATGGGGACTAGTTCAGTTTAGGGACGCTGGCCAGCATTGAGTCGAGCCAAAGCGTCTGTTTCCGTACTGTACGATTCTATGACCTCCCAGCTTGTTCCTGAGGGTGGAAGGAGGAAGTGTATTTCATTCTGATACTGTTTGGGATGTTGGTGAAGCAAATGTGGCTCAGTCCTGACATTTCGATCAGAAGGTTGTCGGTCTCCAGCACCGCCTAACTTGAACAGGCAATCTCAGCAGGCACTTCACAACACTGAGGGTTATTTTGCCAGGCATGTTGTCTTCCAGACAAGATGCAAAACCAAAAACACATTTCCCTGTTTCAAGGGAAGCTCGGTATCCCTTGGCGCTATTCAGAGAAAAGCAGGAAATTCTCCTGGTGCCATGAATCTTGACTAACAACACGAATCGTTTTCTCATGTTCTGTCAGTAGAACCGTTTCTTATTTACAATTTAGCTGCTGCAGCTATTTATAATCATGAGTTTGTTCTTCCGTGCTCGGTAGGTGTAGAAAACAAAGGAAGGCTTGCTTTAGACAATGACTTCAGGATATTCGGAACATCAAATTTTGTAACAAATGTGCAATTTTAAAAAAAAAACTGGCAGCTGGTTTGTGCACAACAAGATCCCACAACTTGCAGCATGATAACCACCAGATCTCTTTTTGTTTTGTAATCATGATAGAATCGTAGATTCCCTACAGTGCTGAAAGAGGCCATTTGGCCCATTGAGTCTCTACTGACCCTCCGAAGAGTATCCCACCCACTTCAATATCACGGTAACCTTGCATTTCCCATGGCCAATTCACCTAGCCCACACATCCCTGAATACTATGGGACAATTTAACATGGCCAATCCACTTCGATGAAAGTATGATCAACCGCAATTTCTAATCATTTTGTTCCAGGAAACCAATGACAAAGGAGCATGTGAAAGAAAAACATTTTAAAATCATTTCCAAATTGCCATGGATGTGATTTCTTTTTTTTGTCTGTTTTATTAATTTCTTTCCTGCTATCACTGTAATCTGAGGTGCCATTTCTTTATGCAGGGGTTAGCTCCAAGGAGGACAACAGGTGCCATAATAGGGAGCAGGTCCCTGAAACTGCACCAGGCAAATCAACCACTGGGCAGACAACGTGGGCATTATCCGAGAGGTCTGAGGAACAATGGTCAGAGGGAAACCGAGCGTCGGATCAGCGGGGGGTGAGCAGCAGCCAGAGCTGGCCTGGTGAGCTTCAGTCAATCGTACACAGTCAAATGGGACCAATTCAGTTTAGGAAACCTGTTTGGCATGGACGGGTTGAACCGAAGGGTCTGTTTCTGTGCTGTGTGACACTCTGTGCAAAAACAAGGTGTGACAGGGAAATAAACAATCTACCTCCAGTTGAGTGGGCAGCATTCAGTTAGGTAGCAAGGGAAGTAGGTGCGGTCAGAAGGTTGCAAAAGGGCTTCAATGTATTTGGTGAGTGGAAATTTGGAGACGGCACAAGTCATCCTCTTTGAAGACAGGAAAAGTGGATCAGAATATATTCTAGTAGCCGGAAGTTAGGGGCTGCAGATTAACAGAAATTTAAGGGTTCAATCACAGAAATCAATCAAAGCTAGTAGTCAGATAAAAGTCAGGCTTTATGGGTTACAGTGGCTAGAAACTATGTTACAGCTGTGCAGAACTCTGGTTAGATACCCTTCTAGAGTTCTGTACTTAATTCTGGCACCACAGCTCAGGAAGGATATATGGTCTTTGGATGGATACAGTACAAATACACCACAGTGATGCAGGACAGATTGCAGAGACTAGTCTTGTATCCCCTGAGTATGAAAAATTAAGGAGTGATTTAACTGACTTAACTCTCCACTGGTTGGAATCATACCTAGCCCAAAGGAAGAAAGTTGTGTGTCTTGGTCAGTAATCTCCGCTATGAGACATCTGTGCAGGAGCTCCTCAGTGCAGTGTCCTAGGCCCAACCTCGTCAGCTGCTTCATCGATGACCTTCCTTCCACCATAAGGTCAGAAGTGGGGATGCACACTGATTGCATCATTCATGATTTCTTTAGATACTGGAGCAACCCATGTTCAAATGCAGGAAAACCCGACAATACCTATGTTTGGTCTGACAAATGGCAAGTAACATTTGTGACAGGCACTGACCATCTCCAACAAGAGATAATCTAACCATCATCCCTTGACATTCATTATTATTTCTCAGTCCCTAATATCAACATCCTGGGGGTTACCGTCAACTAGAAACTGACATGGACTAGCCACTTAAGTGTTGTGGCTACAACTGCAGGTCAGAGGCTAGGAATCTTGCAGCAAGTAACTCCTCCTAACTCCCCAAAACCTGTCCAACATTTACAAGGCACAAATCTGAAGTGTGATGGAATATCCCCCACTTGCTTGGACGAATGCAGCTCCAACAACACTCCAGAAATCTGACACCATCCAGGTCAAAGCATCACCTCCACCAACATGCACTCCATCCATCACCAATGCACATAACAGCAGGGTATACTGTCCAAAAGATGCACTGCAGAAATTCACCTAGCCTGCTTAGATGGCACCTTCCAACCCCATGACCATTGTCATCTGGAAGGACAAGGGCAACTTACACGCCACCAGCTGCCCATTCACCTCCAAATCACTCCTCATCCTGACTTGGAAAATATATCTCCATTCTTTCACTCACTGGGTAAAAATTCTGGAACTCACTCCCTAAGAGCATTGAGGGAATACTACTGCCCTCTTGAGGACAATTAGGGATGGACAATAAATATTGTTTTAGCCAGGGAAACCCACATCTCATGAATGCTTTTTTCAAAATAAAATTGTTAAATTCAACAACCATTTCCTGATTTACCATAGGAGCAGAGAGGCTGATGTTTCGGGCCTAGACCCTTCATCAGAAAAGGGGGAGGGGAAAGGGGTTCTGAAATAAATAGGGAGAGAGTGGGAGGCGGATAGAAGAGGGATAGAGGAGAGGATAGGTGGAGAGGAAACAAACAGGTCGAAGGGGCGGGGATGGAGCCAGTAAAGGTGAGTGTAGGTGAGGAGTTAGGAAGGGGATAGGTCAGTCCAGGGAGGACAGACAGGTCAAGGGGGCGGGATGAGGTTGGTCGGTAGGAGATGGAGGTGCGGCTTGAGGTGGGAGGAGGTGATAGGTGGGAGGAAGAACAGGTTAGGGAGGCGGGGACGAGCTGGACTGGTTTTGGGATGCGGTAGGGGGAGGGGAGATCTTGAAGCTTGTGAAATCCACATTGATACCATTGGGCTGCAGGGTTCCCAAGCGGAATATGAGTTGCTGTTCCTGCAACCACAAGTTTCAAAATCTCCCCTCCCCCTACCGCAACCCAAAACCAGTCCAGCTCGTCCCTGCCTCCCTATCCTGTTACCTGTCACCACGTCACCCTTTATTTACATGTGGAGAGTTCTCGACACTGATTCAGCTCCCTCAGAGCCAGGTCTCAGTGATCAGAACCTCTGACACTCCTGTTTATATCTGTTAGCCAGGGCTCCCTGATTGGACAAGATTAACAGCCCCAATCAGGGAACTCGTATTGTACAAGGTCCACTTGGCTAACCTCATTACAATCACTATAGTGTTTAACTTTTCATTTTTAAATGTGTGTTTAGAAACTGTTTTATAGCTAACTTTCCCTGGTGCTCTAATTTTACCCTTTTTATTAATCTTTTAGTCATTCTTTGCTTTTTACATGTTGTCCAATACTCTAAAGTGCCATCCACCTTTGCAAACTGTATGCCTTTTCTTTTAACATTTATCATTAGAATCCCTACAAGTGTGAAAGCAGGCTATTTAGCCCATCAAGTCCACACTGACCCTCCAAAGAGCATCCCCACCCCACCCTATTCCTGTAACCCCGCATTTACCATGGCTAACTCACCGAGACTGCATATCCCTGGACACTGAGAAATTTAGCACAGTCAATCCACCAAACCTGCACATCTTTGGACTGTGGGAGGAAACCAGAGCTCTCAGAAGAAACCCATGCAGACACAGGGAGAATATGCAAAATCCACACAGACAGTCACCTGACGGTGGGATTGAACCCAGATCCCCGGCACTGAGGCTGCAGTGCTAACCACTCAGTGACATTATTATATTTAACTTTTTTAGTTAGCCATGAATGTGGGTCCTCCTAGCAGAATTGTTCTTCTTTGTTGGAATATATCTATTCTGTGTACTCTTTTTTTTTTATTTAAAAAAATCTCCTTAAATGTCTGTCACTAAAGTTTCTATTGACCTATTTCTTAATCTAATTTGCAAGTTCGTTTTCGCTAGCTTTGTTTTCACATCCTCATCATTGCCCTTGTTTAAATTGAAAATGCTAATCTCGGACCTACCCTTTACTTTCCTCAAACTGAAGGTATTATGATTGCTTCTACATAGCAGCACCTTCAGTTCAATGTCATTAATTAATCCTACCTTGTTGCACAGTACAAGATCTAATATAGCCTGCTCCCTGGCTGCTTCTAGAACATGCTGTTCTAAGGAGCTATCCTGACAATAGTATTGGAGCTCCTCATCTAGGCTACCTTTTGCCTATTCACCCGTGATTGTTATTCATACCTTTCTGACAAGTCCAATTATTTCTTCCTCCTATCTTAATGTGTGATTACTGTTGGGGATCTGTACATCACTCCCCGAAGTCACTTCTTGCCTTTATGATTTCTGTACTCAACGAAAACTGCTTCTACAACTGATGTTGAGCTGTCACTCTATTGCAAATTAATGATGGCCTTAATACAGAGTATTCACCCCTCCACTGAGCTTCCTGTCCTCCTAAATGCCATGCATTCTTCAATGCATAGGTCCCAATCCATGTTGTTCCACATCCATGTCTCTGTAATTATATTTATTTACTTTTTCTTGCACTATATATGTTCATTTGTTTTGTGTTGAATACCGTGTACATTCAGATACAGTGTCTTTAACCTTGTCCTTTATTATTTTTGAAAGATCTAACTTTATCTGTAAAGTTACTTTTAAATTTGTACCCTGTTACCCTTCTTGTTGCAGTCTGTCTATCATGTCCCATGCTAATGTCTTTTTCTCTTATCTTGTCTCTACTCTTTGATATACCACCCTAATCTTTCCAAATGCTAACCCATGTCCCCTCATTTTAGTTTAAACCTGTTTTTCTACTTTCCTAGTATGAGGCTTTCTAGAACATTGTTCCCAGCATGGTTGAGGTGTCCACTATCCCAACCATATGGCCCCCATTCTCCCCAGGGCTGATACCAGTGCTGCAGGAGCTAGAACCAACTTCCCTTTCACCTGTCTTTGATCCATGCTTTCGTTTCTCTAATCATATTTGCCTTCTTCCAATTTGCACATGGCTTGGGTAATAGTCTTCTCAGTTTGGTGTGTAGTTGAATGTATGGGAATTGCTGGGATATTGGAATGTTACTTGCCTCTGACACTCTGTTCTTCAGGAGTCACTGCATACAAGCAAGGAGGAGATCACTTGAAAATTCAGAGAGGTCAGAGAAGTGTCTTGTTGGTGTATCCTTTTAAAACCATTGAAGCCAACAGTATTTTTTTTTTGTTTCTTACCCTCTACAGTTGAAGATGAGGACTCTCAGATGCATACCTGCCACAAAGCCAAAGAAAGCCGGACAGAGCTCCTACAGAGTCCAGAGAGGGGACAGCAGGCAGAGCTGGACTCCACAGAGTCAGACTTGGTGGGACTGACGGAGCGCAAGGCCCCAGGTCAGGAATCCGGTCCTTTGCCAGGTCCGCAGCCATCCTTGTCACAAACCTCCATGAGCACTGTGCACCCATCTCCCATCCCACCTCCACTTCATTCCAAGCCTGAGCCTAGCCATACTAGATCATTAGAGGAGCTCATAGTGGACAACACGCCTGTCACATCATTGCACCAGCTGGAGGTAAGAATCTGTATTCCAGCTCCCATTCACCAGTGCAACAACCTGTTTGTTCAATGTAGACAGTAAGGATCCCAGGGGTCAGTTTTTAACTCCTAACATAAGATATAGGAGGAGGAGTAAGCCATTCAGCCCTTCAAACCTGTCCTGTGATTCTATAAGATCATGGCTGATCTGCCCCAGGCCTCCACTCAGTGTGATTCAGTACATTAGGGAAATTCAGACTGAGTCAGACATACAGTAAGATTTGGTTAGATCTTGCCTTTGTGTAAAATTGGTGCTGGTCAATCTACAGGTCATTTTGCATTTCTCTCCTTTTTTTAAATATTCGTTCATGGGATGATAACTAGGACACCATTTACCTAATTGCCAGCGGGTTGTGAAGAATCATCCACATTGCCGTGGGTCTGGAATCACACGTAGGCCAGACCTGGTAAGAACAGCAGATTTCCTTCCCTAAAGAACATTAGTGAGCCAGGTGGATTTATAGTGGCTATGTAGTCCCCATTGGGCTAGCTTATTCTGAATTTAGATTTTGCCATCTGCAATAGTAAGATTCGAACTCATGCCCCCAGCATGTTAGTCTGGGGTTCTGGACTAATGATCCACTGACATTACCATTATTCCACCACCTCCCCTTTTTAAAAGAAACTGGAGAGATGTAAAACTTGCTGCAGACTCCCTGTAACCAGTTTTTTTTTTGAATGCTTTCCTGAGATTTGGGGATGTGACAAGTCTGCTGTTAGTTAGCATTCCTAATGAGTCACTTGCAGAGGCAGTTCAGTAAGAGTTAGCCACATCTATTGTGGATCTGGAATTGAAAGTAGGTCATGTTTTATTCTCTAAGGGACGTTTTTACAGCAATCGGTATTTGTTTCATGACCACCATTAATGGGACTAACTTTTTCAATTACAAGTTTAATAGAGTTTAAACTCCACCGGCTATCATGGGGGTGGTTTGAATCCATGTCCCCAGACCATTATCCTGATCCTCTGGATTCCTAGTCCAGTGAAATTATCACATGCCTCCATCTCCCTTGATTCCATCCTGAAATCCACCTTGTTGTGACCTTGTCAGACATTGGCTCCAGCGCTTTGGCTGTTTATAGGGTAAAGTATAAAGGCCAAATAGGGTTGCAGCTAGTTTGTAGAAGGTGAGCACAGAAAGAAGAACAATATTAAAGAGCGTGGGGTTGGGGTTTGTAAATAGTAGAAAAATAGGAAGAGAGAAGTTAACTCTGCCACACACCTTATGATGGGTCAATGTGCCAATCATACCGTTTTTGTTTGATGTTTCTCCGAGCTACTGCTTTTGTGGTTATGGTTTGCAGATAGTTTACGTGGTGCGTGTCGTAAGGTGAGACAGAATGAGCTGCCCAATAACAGGTGGGAATATATTGAACCAAGATTTAATCAAGTGAATGGTCTTCAAATGTGAGACTGGTCCGTATTCTCAGACCAGAGGGGTCAAGTGAAGTCCAGAATCTTTCTTCGCGCATGTTCCTGCTGTGGTAGATGTTGCTGGATGACTTTTTAGACTGAGTTTCCAGGACACGATCATAGAATTCCCACAGTGTGGAAGCAGGCGATTCAGCCCATCAATCCCACACATTATTCTTTCTCTAACCAGAATGACTGAAGCCAGTTGTGCCCCAGCTGAGATCCAATGTCTCGGCACATATCTGCAACTGAACTCGGGATCTACTGTCTAATAAGGATCTATCACACATTGTTTGATGCACTTCTTTGGCAATCCATTGGGCGCACCTATCACCTTCAATGTCCTGTTAATATACAAATACATTCTAAGGTGTGAATGATGAAATCCAGTTGTAAAAAAGTCCTTGGTACTGTCAGTTAGTGATGTCTTCAGGCATGTCCTTAGTGTCCCATAACATTGATCACTGTCAGTAACACAGGACAAATCTAGTTGGCCAGTTACCATCCTATTAATCTTAGCCCAATCATTAGCAAAGTGCTGTCAAATAACGCTTTCACTCTGATGTCCTGATCACCAATGCATCGTTTGTGTTCCACTGGTACCACTTGCCTCCTGATCCCAATACAGCCTTCGACCAAACCTGGATATACGCTGAATTCAACAGATGAGGCTTGAGTACCTGTTGTTGATGTTGAAGAAGCATCTGACTGAGTATGGTATCAAGCAGCGCGAGTCAAATTGAATTCAGGGTGATTAGGGGAAATGGTTGGGATTGGATCCTACATGAATGAAGATGGCTGCAGTTGTTGAAATTTCCCCGATAACCATTTTCAGCTTTCTCAACTACCTCCAGCAGCTCCATCAATGACTTCTCTCCATCGTGATGTTAGCAACTTATAGATGTGTGCAATATTCCGTTCCATTGTAATTGTTGAAATGATGGAGTTGTCTATTCCTGCATGCAGGAATGTCTGGTCAACATCCAGCCTTGGCATGATAAGTGTCAGGGTATGACCAAATGCAGATGATCCTCCCAAAGTGGAAAGCCTGACTGTGTTCACTTGACATTAAATGATACTACCAGCACTGAGTCCCTGACCACCAACATCCTGGGAGGCGCCATTTGACCACAAGTTAAAATAGTCCAGGCACCTGGCTACCTGAGCTGGTCAGAAGCTTGGAATTCTGTGGTAAGCAGCTCCCCTCTCAACATCCTAAAGGAACTCCCATCATCTACAAGGTACAAGTGGGATTGTGATGGAATGCCCTCCACTTGCCTGGATGAGTGCAATTTCAACAAGACTCCGAGGACAACACCATGCAGGACAAAGCCGTGTTTGGTACCACATCAACCACTTTAAACGTTCACTTCATTATTGACACACAGTGTCAGTGGCATGTAAAATCTACAAGATGCACTGTCGCAACTTTCCGAAATTTCTTCAGCAGTGTCTTCCAAACCTTTGACCTTTAAGTAAAAACACAATGACAGCAGATTTTTGGGAGGAAAAGAATTGTGCTTCACATTATGGCTTGGTCATACCTCCGTCATTTGTAAATCACCAATGGGTCAACATTTTGCAGTATTATGGGTGTACCGTCTCCATGTGGACTTCATCAACTCAAAGCTCATCAGCTTGTTGAGGGCAACTTTGGGCAATAAACTCTGACTTTCTGAGCATTGTCTCTGTTTCTGGGAATTAATCTGATAATGACATGCGACATTGTCTGTCTGTGGTTTTCTACCCATTCAACTGAAGATTTCAGTCATTACCTCTAATGGAGTGATGCTGAACAGTTACTACATCAAAGGTGGAGTACTCCAGCTGAGAGCCAGATTCAGTATGGTGCTTGTAATGACTTTGGACCTGGAAGACCTGCTCAATGATATTAAATAGCCGAGGTTTATACAGAAACAGAAGAGGTGCCTTACCACAGGTGGAAGAAAAAACTTCTCAAAAACAGCTGGAAGATTCCACCGATAACAGTTTTTTTTTAAAACATCTTTTTCTTTCTTAAAAAAAAAACTCATCCCACTTTTATCCCAATTTTTTTGTTTACTAAGTCTGGTAAGATTTTCACCTGTTGGGGGGTATCACAGCTTTAGCTTAACTTGATGTCCACGTACAGTTTCCAACACAACCACCTGATGGTTATCAACTGCAGTAACCCAGAGATTTCTGTCTTTCACTTTGTGCCCAGGTTATTGAGTCCTATAGTGGAGCCCCAGACCAGGGGAAGAGTAATATGGCAAGGTGCAGTTTGCAAATTGTTGCCCAGTGGTTCCTTCTGGACATGTGGATGTTAACCAATAGTCCAGAACAAGGATCAGGCTTCTTTAATTCCGAACTGGACCTGGGGTCTCCTAGCTTAAAAGACAACAGCATCTGATATTTTTACATGCTGAGCCTTTAAGGATAAGATGCTGGTTAATTCAAAAAGGAATCTGTCTTCTGTTATTTCTTGGAATCTCCCCCTTTTTACATGCTGACAGGTTAGCCCCAAATGAACAAAAATTCTTCATCTTTGGTGGACACAGTCTTTGGTTCAGTCGGAAGAGATTTAAGGAGAATTTTACCTATTTTTAACAATTTTAGTGTGTGGCATGAGCTGGGTAATATTGTTTACATTAACAAAAAATCATAAACAGCATGTACTATATTCCAGTTTGTCATGTTAGTGAGATCCTCTTGAGGAGTTTTTGCTGTTTGAGATGTTTAGAATGACATTAATGATTCATTAGGATTGAGACAGAGGTGATTCTATTGAGTGGCAAAGGAGACAAAATGTTAAAATTAGAGTCACATAATTTTTCCACATAAATGAAAGTGAAAATCTGAAATTCCATTCCCAAAGGTTATGTGGGTGTTTTGGGTTGAAACTCCTAACATTGGAAAATGTTTGTTATTTTTCTTGTATCATTCATGGGTTGAGTGTTGCTAGCTAGACCAGTATTTATTACCCCACCTTTAACTGCCCTCAAACATGAGGAGCTGCCTTGAACCTCCTGGTGTAGGTGAGTTAGGGAGGGAGTTCTAGGACTTTGATCTAGTATCACTGAAGGAAAATGAGTAAAGTTTCAAATTGATATGGTGTGAGATTCATGAAGATATGTGGATCTGCACCACATAGGCTGCAATCAAGAAATGGTTCGTCACCACCACCTCAGGATAATTATGAATATTAGATGGAGTTGAGGAACACAACAGCCATGATTTAATAAGAGTTAGAACACTCTCTGGAAGGAATGAATGGCCTACTTATGCAACAATGCTCAAGAATACATTAAGTTCCTAGATAGGACAGCATCTGAACATCAAGTGCGGGTAGTTTGCTGGCCTATGGTGTATTCAATGTGAGTCTTTCTTTCCCTGTCGCGCTCTCAGGTGAAGCTACTGCGACTTTCTCCTCCAAGCCCTGAGCTACACGCTACATTTGGTGAATCTTACAAAGTCTACAGGCGCTACCAGATGCATGTGCACAAAGACACTGAAGTGATGGCCTCGGAGGCAGAGGTACCACCTGTAATGATCTGTTAAAGCCATGCAGTGACATGCTAATGGTTGGGCGTTGCATTTCTATGAGAGCTGCCTGGGATCTGACTGTGCACTAGCACTGCTACAGGTAGCAGAAAGTCAATGACTGCTCCTTTTAAACAGAAAAAAATCCCTGCGTATGTACAAAAGAAAGTCACCCTAAATTCAGACATCTTAAAACAAAACTTGGAACAGGATGCAGATTATTTTCTGGGAGTCCATATTCACATGGTCTATGAAACTTTTAGTGTCAAAACTCTAAGAATTATTTGGTCATCCAATTGACATTGACTTGTGAATGTCATCACTAATTAACCTTACTGTTAACGCAGCAGTAAAGTTGTCTGTTATTCCACAAAATTCAAGACCCAAGTTGGTTGACATCATACCATCAGTGTGGAGGAACACAGCAGGTCGGGTGGCATCAGAGGAGCGGGAGAGTCAATGTTTTTGGGCCTGGACCCTTCTTCGCGACTGGGTAGGGGGAGAGAGCTGGGAAATAAATAGAGAGAGGAGGGGTGGGGCTGGGCAAGGTGGGTGGGATGGTGATAGGTGAGTGCAGGTAGGGAGTGGTGGGAATTGGTCAGTGAATGGATGGGTGGGTGGAATAGATGGGAAAGAATGTGGACTGGTAGTGTCAGGTCAAGGAAGTGTGGGTGAGAGGGAGGGTTGGACATGGGATGAGGTGGCCATGGGAGTGGGAGTGGTGATGGTGATGGTGGGGGTCGTGGGGGGAGGTGTGGAATTTTGAAACTGGTAAATTCCATGTTTCGGCCATCAGGCTGTCAGCTCCCAGGGCAGAATATGACATCATACCATATTTTGTCAGAGTTTTATTTGTTGTGTTACTCATTTTGTTATAGCAAAATTGCCAAATGGTTCTATAGGGTTTTGATGTATCATTTCATCATCAATTCTTCCAATGATTACCTTTACCTTTAAATTAAACAGAAAATCCAAACAAACTCTCTGCTGGGATAATCTAATTAAGCAGCCTTTATAATCTCATTTCTAAAACTGATGTTCATTATTTAAAACAGTGTATGATATAAATCAAAAGTGTTCCTTGCAATGATAAACAAAATCAGGCTGTAAAATCTTCTCTAGGTATTATTGAATTGATATAGCAACCTCACTATCTTGGGATAGAAGATCTGCAGACAAACCTCTAACCCAGACCCAGAAGTATTTAACATTGACACTGGGCACCCTAAAATGTTCTGTCACCCAACAATGCTGGCTCTTGCTTTGCTAAGCAGACATTCACATAAAGCTAGACCTGGTGCTAATTTGTTTGCAAGTTATGCCACAATTAGATTTCAAGCGAAGCCTTGCCTGATGTGATTATGAAATTCTGAATTGGGTGCAATGTTCTTTATCCTGGGGTTCAGGCCTGTTGACACCCATGGCTGGTTTAGTTTCTGTTTTTGGAAGATTTTACAGAAGGGTCACACAGCATTAGGTCTACCCAGTATTGTAGAAACAGGACGATATAGCAACTATGCACAGCTTTTGTTTGATTTATCGTGTTGTGTTGTTTTGTGTCTTGCAGTACAGAAGGTTTTTCTGTAGCACTCCACTCATGGTGAGTAGGTTCCAACATCTGTGCCTTTTCCTGATGCTTATTTTTCCTTATTTGATAGCTACTTTGTGAATGCTCAGCAAATCCCCTGGTGTTATCTGGCTGCTTGTGCATGACAGAGCTATTTTAACAAGTAGAAACTAATCATGATTTATCGGGAAAAGGTGGAAACCCCTCCCTGTGCTTCATAAGTTACCAATCAGAAACTAATGAAACAAAAAGACTTAATTTATGTACATTTACATTCATGTTCTCAAGACTGTCAAAGCATTCTATAGTCAATGAAACATTGGGAAACATTGTCAATTGTTCTGGCTTAGAAAGTTTGATAACATTGAGCAACACTCCTACATTTCTAATTCCAAAATCAACATCGTAAGGAAATAATATCACCCTGAACACTGAAGAAAACTGTCTGTTCTGCTTTGAATAGAATCATAGAATCCTACAGTGCAGAAGGATGCCACCCCTGGACAAAATTTTAGCACGGCCAATCCACCTAGCCTGCACTTCTTTGGACTGTGGGAGGAAACCCACGCCGACATGGGGAGAATATGCACAGGCAGTCACCAAGGCTGGAATTGAACCCGGGTCCCTGGCACTGTGAGGCAGCAGTGCTAACCACTGAGCCACCGTGCTGCCTGGGATCTTTTACATTCACTTGAAAGAACAAGTGACACATTAGTTTAAACTCCCATCTGAAAGATGACATCTCCCAACGATACAGCATTCCCACAGCACTGCACCAGACTTCAGGCGAGATTGTGTGTTCAGGTCTGGGGAGTAGGTCTTGTATGTCATAAGATTCTGGGCTGAAGGTTGAGTATTCCCGAGTCAAACTGACAGAGAGGAGGTTGGGTGGTTACGAACCAAGTAGGAAGCCTCATGCCCCAAAGCTATGGAGTGGGGAAGTTGTATGTATGTGGCCTCTCAGTCACTATTTGATTAAATTTAATAAAGAGCACTATGTCCTAGATAATGATGCTCTGATATGTTGTCACAATGGTACATAATTAAAAAATGTACCTGTTAATGTAACCCAACTATTGATTGGTTTGGGAGTTAGTTAGTTAGTGAGGTTCTCCCTTTGCTACTTGGAATGAAAGATGTTTTGCCCTTTTCTGTTCCCCTGGAGCAATGTCCTCCAACTTCCATAAACAAAAATATAGCTTCCAGATAATGTGGGTTTATGGGGAGAATGCGCTTATGAAATTAGTTTCTCTTTTACAATGTAATTTGTACTGCAAGCAGATGGGAGATTAACAGGTTGATGCTACACAGACGGATAAGGGATCAATATTAAAAGTGGAATTGTATCCAACTTTATAGCACAGCAACAGGCCATTCAGCCCTTCTAAGATTTTGCAGGGATTATACTCTATGCGAGTCTGTCCATAGAGCACAGGCTCTCGTATTTTAACAGCATCATTATAATAGCATAACAGCAATCAAATATCTAAGCTTATTTTAACCATTTTCTTCCCTGATTTATAATAGTGCTCTGTATTTAACCTATTTTCAATGCTTGCCTTGAAGCAGTAGGGGTTAGTGTTTATAATGATTCTGTGGACTGAGGCTCAAGCATAATGTGGTTGATGTCCTGTTGTGGGAACCACCCTGAATCCATTTTCTTTATCTTGCTGACAGGGGGAGGACCCAGCAGATGGCCCAGACACTGGCTATGGCTCTTTCATTGAACAGTTCCTGCTAGATGGGAAAATAATAGCTCTCGGCTTGTTAGATATACTACCGGAAGGAATTAACTCCCAGTACCTTTGCTATGATCCAGATTACTCTTCCCTCTCATTGGGAGTCTACTCTGCACTCAGGTAGAAACATAGAACTGAAAATGAAGCTATGGGGAGGAGGGGAAGCAAATGCAGAGTATTTGCAAGTTAATATTTCCCATTATACTTGTACAGTGTTTGCACTGCTATATGTAAGTATAGATATACAAGACTCTAATATTACATCAGATAGGAACTGATCTAACTATATATGATTTGTGTGTGCATGATCATGTGCACATATGGACCTCCCAGAAAGAATGTTCTAACTCCATCTGTATTGTGCTATTTACGCTCAGTGATGTGCAGCTCTGTTATATCCTCGCAAAGTTGTTCCGGGTCCTAAACCTTTACACAATTATATTCTGTCTGATTTGTTAAAGTCATTGCAAAACTAGTCTGATTATAAAATGGAGAAATCAATTTAGATTTGCAAACATTTTATCCTATTTTTAAGAGTTGGGGAAAAAATGTTTCCTGCTTTCCAGTTGTAATTACATTTTAAACTTTTCAAACTTTAGTGTATCCTATTAGGATAGGTTAGACCTTGATTTATTGCAGTTTAGGAGAATGAGAGTTGATCTTAAAACATATATAAATTGCTGAGGTGACTTGGCAGGTTAGCTGCTGAAAAGATGAAAAGAGTGATTAGATTTTGGGAACTGCAGTGATTGGACCCAGGTGGGTCTTGTTGACTACGGGATCCATGGTTGGGGTTTTTAACCTGGGTTGTTAATCAGGAAAGTGCTAGCTGACCAATATAACCAGGAGATTTAGAATGCCCTCAGTTCAGGGGTCTGACTCCGAGCTGGCTGCCTACAGTCAGTGTACTGTGCACTTGTGTATGTAAAGGGGGACTTGATGACAGAATACTGGCCTTTCTACAGTTATTTCAGGAATGCATTTAAAGAAAAAGGGATTTTACTTTTAAGCCTGAGGCGTGTTTTTATTTCCCCTGAGGCTTGTTAGTTTGTGGAATTCTCCTCCTCAGACAATAGTGAAGGCCGGGTCATTGAATCTAGTCAAGGCTGTGTTAGAAAGATTTTCTAGAGGGGAGTGGAGGGTTATGGGCTGGTAGACGGAAAAGTGGATTTGAAACCACAACCATAATCTCTTTGAATGTGAAGCAGGCTTGAAGGGGTCAATACTGATCCCTTTTCCTATGTTTGTAAGCTGTGGTACAATTTCCCAGGGGGGAACCTGTGCACCATTAGTGGGCCACAGTAAAGTGAGCTCTATCCAAGCCCTAACAGATGTTTGTAGCTAAGCAGGAAGATGCAGAGGCAGGAGAACAGAACTTCACCATTGACCAATGAGATATCGGCTTAAAGAGTGTGCGGCGTTTCCTGAAGCATGCTAAATGACAGTGCACTTACTACCTTCTAGGGAAATAGCACTAACTCAGAGGTTGAATGAGAAAGTTCCAAGTATGAAGTATTATTACCTGGGCCCTTATGTGCACTCCTGCGTTAAAGTGAAATATAAGGTAAGCACAGAAGGCACAGGAAACCCTGTGCAAGTCTGTCTTTCACTGTTCAGGTGAGGAATTTGTTGCAAATTAATAATTAATCATTTCAGTCTTCTTTACAGTTGGCCAATGACTGAGAGGATAACTCCTTATGGTCTATCCACACAGTTGTAACCCCTTGCGTCTTACAAACTACAAATATCCCATCAGGCCCCGTGAAACAAGTGACCGTCTGAAGGAGAGGAAAAAGACAGATTAAAAAGCCAGGCCAATTTTGGGGGAGAGTTCCAACTGATACCACTTGCCGACCCCTTTGTTGCAATCGTCTTGGCGTGATGATTCCCTGTAGTAGCTACTCTGTTTTATGTAGATTTTCTATCTGAGCTAGAAGCTGGCCCAGTTCTAATTTGAAATGAACAACACTCCATCATCTGAGATAGCCACCTGTTTCTGAGGCTCACTCCTTTCTGGGGAAAAGACCATCTTGTGATGATCACCCTAGATCTGGCCTCAACTTAAAACTGTGTAGCCCCCCACACCTCCCTAAAAATATTCACGAGAAACAATCAACATGAACACCATCTATTCCCTTTGTCATCTTTTAAACCTAACTGTCCAGTAGCATTTTTGACTTGATTTGACAGAATAGTGTCCTGATTGTAATGAGGTCAGCCAGATGGACCTCCTAGAATAGGAGATCCCTGACTGGAGCTGTTAATCTGGTCCAATCAGGGAGCCTTGGCTGACAAATTAGAGTGTCAGAAGTTCTATTCCTTCTCAGAGCTGGCTCTGAGGAAGCTGCACCAGTGTCAAGGACTCTCTCCATATGTAAATAAAGGGTAACCTGGTAATGGGATACCAGCCTCCCTGGAGTTATTTCAAGTAGAAATGTATGAATAATACCTTTCCTTGGAGCACAGGGTCTACACTTGTAATATTACATAAGAACTTGGGATAAAGTAGGCCATTCAGTCCCTTGAGAAAGTTGTGACGTTCAATATAAACGCAGCCTCCACTCTACTTTCCTGCCCACTCTCCATAACCCTTCAATCCATTGCTAATTTTAAAAAAGTCTACGTCTTCCTTAAGTTGCTTTGGGGTCCTGGGGTCCTGGCGTCCACCACACTCTTCGAAGTGAATTCCACCAATTCACAGTCCTTTGAGAGAAGTAATTTCTCTTCATCTCTGTTTTACATCTGCCGCCCCTTATCCTAAAACAGTGACCTCTCGTTATGGAATGCCCACCCACTTGCCCCATTTCTACTTTGGCAATTCCCATTAGCATCTTTTTTCTTTATTGATA